>NC_142745.1:14690000-14875000 GCF_051943395.1 Hippocampus bargibanti
TAATGTTATGACTGAGTTTTTTTAATGCAAAAGACCACATAGACAATCCATTTTTTTCACAACTGTTCACATGGTGTGGGTATTAAATGTGTTTGTGTTAAGCGGATCCTTAACACCTACATAAGATCTTAAACTCATTTTGAAAATATTAGCTTGCAACAAAACAAGCACATTTAAGCGCTGGCATAACAAACTTTAACTGACCTCGTAAATTCGAGTCCATGTTTGTTTAAAAAAAAAATCATATAATGATCAAAACCACTCCCATGAAGAAATAAAAATAATAATTCTGGTCAATTGTACCTGTACCTTTGAGAGTCACGGTGATGCTGGTGGGACCTCGGGACATGCAGCGAGAGGGCTGCGTTTCTGGCGCCTCTCCTCCCAGTATCCTCTTGATGTGCCCCATGCTGTAGCTGTAGATGGAGTCCGTCGAAAGGCCAAGACTGGAGGTGGGGTCCACTTTGGCAACATAAACCTGAAATGACGGACAAAGTAAATACATACAGTATGTACAATACATACCATATAACTCCATGAGTATGTGAAGTGCTTATGATGTACATTGGAGCACAGAGGACATGGTCTGAGAATCAAGCCACGAATATGAGAACTCTCAGGCCTGACCACTGCTTCACCCGATAAGTTCACGATGAATGATAATACTGCACTACTGACTCATTTTCAGGTTGGGTCCCAGGCTTTGGATCCCAGGCTGTAGGAGTTTATCTGGAGTCTGATTGCATCTGTGTTTCTATTACCACTTGCCCAACTCAGGACTATTTATTCTTGGCTGATTTACAAACGTCAGTAAGTACATTCTGCGTCTGGTCCAGGTCGTACTCAAAGAATAAGCGGTCTGACCTTGAAGGCCTGGCTGACAGCAGAATCAAGCATGGGCCAGTCCATCCTGCCATTCACCCTGACGGTACCAAGGAAGAAGTCCTGCTGTTTCACCTCCTGCAAGGGAGGCGACGCGGATGTGTCACAGTGTCTAGAGTCTAGACTCTAACAAACCACAACACACTTACCTCTTTGAAGACGTGCAAATCTGCAATGCAAACCACCACCCTGACACGATGGTCATCTCGCTGCGAGGACAGACTGGCATAATCCATGGAGTCTGTTGGAAAGAAACAACAATTAGCAGGGATGTTGATTCAACTGACATGACAGAGTCTGAACAATACCTGTACTGGTTCTTCTGGAATCACGTGCCGCAACAGAGTGTCGTGGTGACAAGCTGGTGAGAGAGGTGAGACCTGAGGACTGGGAGACGGAACTGGAGGGCCCAGGAGATGGGCAGGGGGACAGGCTACTTGTTTTCAGTTGGTCGTTCTCCACCTTGAGAGTGTCCACTGTCCTCTGTTTGCACAGGAATACCTTTTTAGTAAGATCTTATGTGATAGGAGGGTGAAGTCTAATATGTGATGGTAGCATGGATTAAGATACAATAGGTTAAGCAGCCGAAATGGATGGAATGATGGAATATTGCATGGTGACTATTCAAGCAAGTGAAGACACATGCAAAGATATAAAGTATAGCATCTATATTATAATGTACTCAACATTACCATTAACAGGGTATGAATGGTGAATTGCATAAGATCTAGAGTGGAGCCTTGAGGTACTCCGTTCTCGCATTAGCTTTAGGGCTGTCAACCAAAATGCATTTATTTACCTGCATGTTCGTCATGGTCTCCTGTAGCTCCTCCAGCTGATGGGCAGAGGTTAAAGCCTCCAGTCGGATGTCGGTCAGTTTGCGTTCTTTCTCCCACAGTTCCGAGCGAAGTTCAGACACAACATTGTCATCCGCTATTTCGCTTCCCTCACAGAGCCTATACGGATGTTTCTCGTGAAAATACTGCACTTTGTCTTCTGATTGTCTGGCTTGTTCAGGAAGGGAACATTACCCAGATGATGACGCAGATGCAGAGGATTTCATGGACGATGGCGGAGGATCAGCGTCAACACGGTTGACTTTAGGTGAAGGGGGTACTGATGATTCCGGGGTGGCAATTTCCTCAATATCGGCATAGGGCCCTATTGGTTTAGAGCCCTTTTTGTTGAACGCCTTGTTGAACGAGCTGCGTAACTGTTAAGAATCAGAATCATAATAATCTTTATTGCCAAGTATGTAGAACACACAAGCAATTTGTCTCCGGTAGAACATGCTGCACTAGTATCATCATGAGAAAAATGGAGGCACTATACATTACAATTTGAGTTACTGTTTAGACAGTTAATGGCGGCGGGGGAAGAAGCTGTTTAAATGTCTGCTGGATTTGGTGCACATGGATCGGTAGCGCCTGCCAGAGAGAGTAGCTGGAAAAGGTGGTGGGCAGGGTGCGGAGGGTCCAGTAGGATTTTCGGCGCCCTTTTTGGATCTTGCAGTGTGCAAGTTCTCGAGAGTGGAAAGAAGGGATGGCCCAATGTAGTTTTTACATCAGCTCAATACACAGTTAAAGAGTTCCTTCACCGAGCAATGGTCCCGCCATACATTTCAAGGTTAGAAATATCACAGATTCAATTAATTTGTGCAGCCGCGAGGAAGATAATAAAATGGTTTCCATCAATCTCCCCGATACCAAGTGATTGACGCCACTGGTGTATTTGCGGGGATACAGTACATATTGAATTCTCAGCAGATACGATTTCACATAAACCGAACACCACAACAGGACAACATGCACTTGGGGCCACACTGTGCAAGGGGGAAAATTGAAGAGAAAGGGTTTTCAAGCCATCGTGACTCACCTCATACACCTGAAATTGAAAATGGGCGGCGGCATGTGGGAGACAAGAGTGTTGCTTAATACCAGGATCACAATCATATGCCGGTGGTAAATATTCGGTAGGTTTTGTCACGCGATAAAAGTTGTTGTTGGTCAGAAATAAGAGTTCAATGCGTGTGTCCTCACCCAGCTCTTCTTCTTTTTCTTCTTGGCCTCCTGTTCTTTGAGGCTGCTCATGCTCGTGTGGCTAGCGGTGCTGGCCAGGCTGGAGAGGCTTTCTGATGAGTTCTGACGATTTATTTGCAATTCTGAATAGAATTGAAGCACAAGCGACAAACGTGTAGTAGTTAGGACACAGATTAAAAAAGTCAATTAACTTATTCACTGACAGACGTGCAAAACTGTGTCCACTTCACTGCCAGGGTTTTGGTCATTGTTACTCAAATTTCAGAACCCACAGACTATTGAGTTGTAGGGCTATTTTAACATTTAACACAGCGTTTGAAACCTGAGACTCTCTTCTTTAATAAAAAAGAAAAAAAGAGTTAATTCCTAAATTATATACGTCTGAAGTTATATGAGCTTGAAATGAGGGTGGCTGTCCAAAATACAATGCAATCCATACATATTGGTTTATATAGCGCTTTAACAACAGCTGAAGCTGGAATAAAGCGCTAACACGGAGAAAGGGGAATGCTGCTCTCTCGTGGAAGGGAAAACATTGCCAAACGTCTGGCGAGCGCTTTATTGGCACCTAAGCACGAGAAAACAAAACCGGAACAAATTTGGGAATGGCGCTTCATGTCATATTTTCAATTCCCAAATAAATTTAAATTAATAATAATCAATAAAGTTTTTGAAGTTCATATAGCTCCCAAAAGTACAATCCTAAACATCTCATAACCTTGAAAAGGTGAAGAAATGACACTTGATATGTATTAAATGTCGCTTGTACAACAGGGTAAATTTGCCATTCAAACAAAATGCTGGCAACAAAAGTGAGCACAGGTCTAAATTATTCTGATTTTTTTTTCTACCTTTTGACACAATCTCGGAATTATTGAGAGCACCCTGAATGATGTCATGGGCTTCGGTGTTCTTAGTCTTCAGAATCTCGATAGTGTCTCTCAGGTCATTCAGCTCGGAATCCTGCAGAGGGACAAAACGCAACAGTGGCGACACGCCCAAGTCACAATTATCGATCCAGCAAAACCAGCTCAAGGGTGTCAAAGGCAGATAACACCTAGGATACTTTTTGTTCTCAGATTTGCTTCCTGTACGCATATCATAAAATAATAATAATAATAATAATAATAATAATAATAATAATAAATTTCATTCATAAGCACCTTTCAAAACTCTCAATGTCACTTTACAGTCACAAGATAAGTTGTTTTTTTTCTGTGGGTGAGCAGTGGCAGCCACACCCGCCAGCGTTCACTCAACCCGGAATAACTCAAGATAGAAAGCTAGCTAGCAAGCTAATAGCTAGGTAGCTGTATAGCTAATAGCTAGCAAGCTGGATAGACAGCTAGCCAGCTAGATAGCTAGACAGCAAATAGATAGCTAGCTAGGTAGCTAGCTAGATAACTAGATAGCCAGCTAGATATTGAGTCAGGATTGTCAGATGTAGCCAAATCTTCCCCATCTGCTTTGTCGTTAAAAACGATATGACGTAATAGATAGCTAGCTAGATACCTAGCTAGCTAGATAGCTAATAGTTAGCTAGCTAGCTAGATAGCCAATAGACAGCAAATATATAGCAAATAGATCGCTAGCTTGGTATCCAGCTAGGTAGTCAGCTAGATAACTAGATGGGCAGCTAGATATTGAGTCAGGATTGTCAGATGTAGACAAATTATCCCTGTCTGCCTAATCGTTAAAAGTGATATAATTTCACCCACCTTCTGTTCAGAGGAAACTGACAAGGTCTGCAGGCGAGCCGTCATTAGCGCCAGGCTCTGTTCAAAAGCCGCGACCAGGTTAGCCTGTTTGACATGCATAAAGAGTATCAATTCAGGTTCATCAGTTGCAACCAAGAAGTCCACGAGATCACAAAATAACTTGCAACAGTAGGAGGGAGTAGAATGGAGATTGAACGGCGGTGGATGGTGTGACTGAAACACTGCACAGGATAGGGTGTAAAATTCTACTCAAAAAATGCGTTTGGATGTGGGAGAAATTTCAAAATAAACATAAAATGCACTATAACCTTTTCACGTGACCTCGACCATCGACCAATTTGACCTGCTCCAAACGTTTTAAAGAAGATGTTTGTAATTAAGACAATAATAAGTAATAAAGATTTCTGCGCTACCAAGAAGCTGAATGACAACATTCTCAACAACCATCTGATCCATAACCATTTCAAAAGGTGGCGATGTCGTTACCTTTCTGTGACTCTTCCAGTCACTCTTTATTGCTTTTGCAATTTACTCACTTCCCTATGAGAACATCCTGTAGATGCCTCACAAAGGTGCGGGGTGTCAATCGTTGAGGTGTCAATAATGAGAAAGGCAGTTAATCATTCCATTTGGCTTTACCAAGTGTTTAATTTTATTATACAGTAAAGTCTCGTTATATCGATATTCAAGGGAGTCCGAAAAAATATCGATATAACCGGGACTATCGATATATCCGACCCTGTTTGCATGTAATTTTCTCCGTGCGTGCATAGAAATAGTATCGATATAACCGGGACTATCGATATATCCGATATCGATATAACGAGACTTTACTGTATTTGTTTTCAGCGTAAGAAACCATAGACTCTCTTCTTTCATCAGAAATGAAGGGTTAATTCCCAAGTGACATGTCTCTGGAGTTATCTGCGCATTAAAGGATAACCGACGCCTCCGGACAAGTTGTGTCCATAATTTGTAAAATCACTTCAAATTACTTCTACTGAGCGTATTATACAGAGATTCCACCGCATACAGCTATATTTTACGTTTTAAGACTCGCGCTGAAAATTCAGGAAGTCTTGTTTTCGAGTTAATGACTGGACCGCCCCTGACCGAGAAAGCGACACACAATGCATTTTGCGTGCTTTGTTTGGTCTGAAAACTTCGTGTTGATCCGTGCTGATGGCGAAATTAGAAGGAAATAACGCGATGGTGAATCGTTGTGTGTTGCACCAAGACTATTATTTGATAGTAGTTGACACAAATTCTCAGCAGACAAATAAGCCCATTTCCAACAGAGCTTAGGCACCATCTTGTGCATTTTCTGGGACGCTACATTGGAGGCCTGGCGACTCAATTCATACGGAAGTACTTCTTTAATCGATTGCAAACATTTATGCTTTCCTCTTCAGAACTATTTGAATCATATTCATAACTGGATGAGTAACAAGAAAGCATCTTCTCCGAATCGGAAGCCATTGTTATGATTCTAGAGCAAGGCACAACGTACTGCCGTGACGTCACGAACAAGAGGGTGGGACCTTCTGAAACAAACTTTCTGAGGTCATTTTGAAGTAGTTGTGGGACACTTTAAGTCATTTTTATTGGTGTTTTTCATTTGACTAAAAGTATCATCCTGTGTGTTTTGGGTATTTTAGATGCTATAAAACATTTTTCTGATGTCAGTTAGGAAACAAAAAAATGTGTTGGTTGTCCTTTAAATGGGGCTAGCTGTACAAAAGGCAAATACTGCCAGAGGTCTGACCAGCGCTTTATTGGCCTGAACAAATTATGGAATGGCGGCCCACGTCATATTTTCAATACCTGAATAAATTTGGAGATGGCAGCGAATGAGTGAAACTGGGTTTGATCAAACCACAGGGGTTGTGAGGCCCACTAAGTAGCCTGTAGACTATTACGACATGTTAAATACATAACGTCAATGAAATCAAAGCATTTAGAAAAAAATACATGCAAGTTTATGCGTTTCAATATTTTGGGGGAGGTAAACTCATTTATTGCCACATATTTGAAGGTGGCAACTCGAGCGAAAACGTTTGGACAAACTTCTAAGCAGGTCAAATACACTTATCCCCTGAGGTTAAGTCTCAAATTATAATCAAAAGACCCCCATCCAACGTATAACGTTTTGTGAGTCGTGTATTATTTACATTTATGTGAACGAACAATTCCTATTTGAGATACATGTTATATCAGTCAAGCGACAGTCCAACAAACCTGGCCTAACTGTTACACCCAACATCCACGGGAGGGTAGTGGAGGGGAGGCAGGCAGCGAGTACCAGGCAGGAAGTCCAATCAATTAGAGGGCAAGAGAATAAAAGAGATATAGTGGTTGTTAGACATGGGACGAACCCACACAGTGACATGCATAAGAGGTGTTACATTGATCAATGCCAGGTTAGTGAAAAGAAGTGAAAAGCATCAAAACGGGAAGTGTTGAATTGGTGTTAACAGCTGGTTTTATCCTGCATGGTTTAAATCAGCCAACCAGGCGGGAGCTCTTTGTTTCAAAAAAGTTTGGTGACATATGATTTTGACATTTGTAGAGTTTTGCTAACATTTTGCGGCTTCTATTATTATAAATACATCCGCGTCACGACCGGTGCGAGTTACGACCACCCTTACTTACGACCACGACCGCCAGACCCTTTTTTTTCTCTATCCCTGGCACCACAACATACAAGCAGCCGGCAACGCATACTACAATTTTGGCCAGCCAGCATGTCACACACTTGCACAGCAATCATCTGCGTGACTACACTCAATACAGTAGTTATAGAGTGCAGATACCATCTCGGCTTGTAGTACTGTACACTGCTTTTTTCCATCGGCGTCCGCCTGATTACGACCGTGTGTGTTGGGCCACCTCTTCTGGCCGTTACCAGGGAGAGCAGGTTAAGTATAAAATTTATAATTGAACTGTACAGTTTTGTATACCTTACAGGTACAGTTATACAGTAATAAAAATCGATAATATGAAATAGAAAATGATAAAAATGACACTAAAAGTTATTTAGTTATTTATAAATGAACTGTAAACAGTTTGGTTTATAAATTGTATTCAATAGAAAACGTTGCTTAAAAACAACAGATTGACATCAAATACTATAATAATAATACATTTTATTTTAAGCGCCTTATGAAGCTCCCAAGGACACTTTACAGTCACAGACAAGCATATGTACTATAATAAATAAAATACAATCACAAATAGAATACAATAAATAAAATGCAATTATAAATTTAAACAAGAGAAACTATCCTGTTGTATAAACGTCACCTCGGCCATTTTAATGGATTTTGACTTACGGCCGATTGACTTACGACCGTTTTGTCGGAACGGAACCCGGTCGTAACTTGGATGTTACCTGTATTAATATGGTGGGGTTGCATTGCACTACCATTGAATGAGCAAATATCTCCATTGCTCTTATCCAGATTTGGAAGGTCGGTTTGTGATCTGATATCACATTTCAATTGCCTTTTTTTCTATTTATGTTGCTGTCAGTCATTTTCGAATAAGGCCTTGACAGTGGGAAAAAAATAAATGATTTGTGGCACATAAACCAAGCAGTGTAAATCCAGTCAATGCGTTGTAAATCCAGAGAAGCGGTAGGTAAAAGGTGGAGCAGGTGTTGCTATCATTTTAGAAGGAGAGTGAATGTAAGTCAAGGTTAAAGGGTGCAAGTCGTTAAGTCATACGTACGTTGGCTGACAGCTGGATGGTCAAGTCGGCAACTTTCTCCTGCGAGGATTCCAGCTCGCGCCGCAGTTTGCGGATTTGCTAAGGACGAAGATTATTTTTACTACTCATAATTTTACATGTATCAATGAACAGAACAATATTCAAACAGTGTTTACTATAGGTGTGATTATGTCACGGTTTTACTGTTACAAACATAAAAAAACACATTTACTCAGCCAGAATGGAAATAAACACATGGAAACAAATACAGTAAAGTCTCGTTATATCGATATCGGATATATCGATATTCCCGGTTATATCGATACTATTTCTATGCACGCACGGAGAAAATTACATGCAAACAGGGTCGGATATATCGATAGTCCCAGTTATATCGATATTTTTTCGGACTCCCTTGAATATTGATATAACGAGACTTTACTGTATTATGATATTGCATTCCAGGTAAGCAAGTACCAAATGAAAAGTGTGTGTGGTTTTTGTTGTGTGTATGTGTGTGTGTTTTCTATGTTGTCTATTCCTCTTTCGTTTTTCATGATCCGTTCCAAAAAGAAGCACCATATTCGACTATAACATACAGGTGCAGATCAATACTTTTTGAATATTGTGGAAAACAAATGTTCACTTTAGTAATTAAAAAAAGGTATTGTACAGAGTAAATTACTGTATTTTCTGGAATATAAGGCGCACCTTCAAGGAATGAACATTTTCCATACATAAGGCGCGCCGCATTATAAGGGGCAACTTCAATGAATGACATAGTGTATTTTAAAATGTTTTCCATACATAAGGTGCACCACATTATAAGGTGCACCTTCAATGAATGAGATATTTAAAAACCTTTTCCATACATAAGGTGCACCCCATTATAAGGGGCACCTTCAATGAATGACATATTTAAAAACATTTTCCATACATATGGCACACCGGATGATGAGGTGCATGATCTGGCTTTTGAAAAAAAAGATTTTCTTTTACGTGCGCCTCATAGTGCCGAAAATACAGTTTTTTTTTTCTCCCCAATAAATACCAGAATAGATCAATCTTACTACTATCAAAAACCCAACATTCACCATCTTATGTTATGGTAATTCTGAACAGACAAGCATGTGAGTGAATGCTGTATTTAATTGGTTTGATATGTTATGATAGTTGAGAAAGAAAGATCACTTATCCTGGAAAGGGTCCTAAATGCATGTGGCCAATTTTACTGTATAAACTGATGGACAAAATTGAAACAGAAGCACCTTATGAAATGCGAAAAACAACTTCTGTGTATGCATTTAGGTGTGTCAATATCATTTAAAACAACACAAACCGAGTGACAAATGGACCATAATGGACAGAAAATGACCCAGCTGATGTGATGCCTTACCTCTCCTTGGATCCTGTCCTCATTCTACGGCAGGTATCGCAAAAAGCAGGAAAATGAGAGAGGGAACTTGAATATGCGTTTAAATTACAGGAAACAGAAATGACACGGTCGACACTGGCTCTTGTGAACCATTTGGAGTAAATCATGAGCATAAATAGAGAAATATTATAATAGATGGAATATATTCTTTGCTGCAAGTGCTGTCGTTGAAGTCGAAGGGTATATGGACACATCATTTTACTGAAAATATACTTTACTCACCGAGGAGGAATAGTTGGATGACGCAGTGGAAGCTAAAGAGAGCACAGAGCCGTGTACTGCAACAAAAAAAAGTATGACTCAATATATCAACCATATTTTAATGATCAAACCCCATCTTGATTCCAGATTAAAGAACTACATAGGTGGCTTGGCACCCTGATCCATAACAATGCTCACTTTTCATTCACATAGTGAGAGGTGCATATTCATTTGTATACAACAAATGTAAAAGTTTTCTATCTCTTGTGATGTACTTTAACTCATTCAACGCCATTCCCGAATTTATTCGGGAATTGAAAATATGACGTACATTTTTGTTCAGATTTTGGTTTTTCTGCTGGGGTACCAATAAAAACCGGCCAGGCCTCTGGCAATGTTTTTCCCTACCACAAGGAGGCAGCATGTCCCCTTTTTTCCATGTTAGCGCTTTGTTCCAGCTTCAGCTGTTGTTAAAGCGTTATACTGTATAATAATAATATATTTAATGTATAAGCGCCTTTCAAAACTGTCAAGGTCACTTTTCAGTCACATGAGAAGTTTTTCTGTGGGTGAACAGCGGCAGCCACATGTGCCAGCGTTCACTCAACCCGGAAGTAAATAGATAGAAAGTGAGCTAGCTAATAGATAGCCAATAGATAGCCAACGAGACAGCTAGACAACTAGCTATATAACTAATAGATAGCCAGCCAGATGGCTAGCCAGCTGGCCAGTTAGCTAATAGGTAGCAAATAGATAGCTAATACATATAAGGCAAATAGATAGCAAATATACCAAGATGTATGTATTGCATTGTATTTTGGACAGCTGCCCTCATTTAACTCCAGACCTATTAACTTAGGAATTAATAATAATAATGTTTATTATTATTATTATGATGATGATGGTGATGATGATGATGATGATGATGATGATGATTATTATTATTATTAGTAGTAGTAGTAGTAGTAGTAGTATTATTAATTCATATTATTATTATTATAACAACAATAATAATAATAATAATAATAATAATAATAATAATAATAATAATAATAATAATAGTAATAGCAGTAGTAAAAACAACAATAACAATAACAACAACAACACTAATAATCCTATAATAATAATAATAATAATAATAATAATAATAATAATAATAATAATTCATTTAAGTTAAAATCACATTTCAAAACACCCAAGGACACTTTACAATTAAAAGAACAATTATTATTTTTTTAATTAACTTTTTTTCCTAGTTATAAAAAGAGTCTAAGGTTTCTTACAGTGCATTGAATGTTTATGTCATCCTAAAACTCAATATTCTGTGGGTCCTGGAATTTGAGTGACAAAAACCCTGGGACTGGACACATTTTTGTGCACATCGTCTGGCACTGAATGAGTTAATTAAGCCAAAGCTTGATTATTGGAATTCTTTGAAAAGTTGTCCATTTCTTATTACCCAAAAAAATGTGTTTTTGCTCAAGGCTCACCGTCATCTGTGGTTTCACGGAAAGAGCCGGAGCGCATCATGCTTCTGGGCCTCTCTGCCAGCGTCATGGTGCTGCCAAGCGGGGAGGAGCCATAAAGCTCGCAGTCACCGGGGGGCTCGATGCTGTTGGAGCGCGATATCCTCGGTGTGCCGGAAGAAGAAATTGGAGCAACTATCAGGAAAGAAAAAGAAAAGGGACACATTGAGCAGAAAGTGGGGGGATACAGGTCACACATAAATCAGCAGAAGAGAAGAGTAAGTGCTTAATATAGCAGCTCTCTTTGTTTTTTGCCTTTGTTACCTAGGTTGACATCGTTTATAATAATGATAGTGTAGTAATAGTGTCTTCCTTGTGATTTCATACCTACATGCACAACTATTGATTTTTTTAATCAATGAACCAAATAAATTTTTTTAACTCATTCACTGCCATTTACAAATTTAGTCGCAAATTGAAAATATGATGTAGAGTGCCATTCCCGAATTTGTTCGGGTTTTGGTTTTGCATGCTTAGGTGCCGATAAAGTGCTGGCCATGGCCTCTGGTAATGTTTTTTTTCTTTTCCACAAGAGGCAGCATTTCCCTTTTTTGCATGTTAACGCTTTGTTCCAGCTTCAGCTGTTGTTAAAGCGCTATATAAACCAATATGTATGTATTGCATTGTATTTTGGACAGCTGCCCTCATTTCAATCTCATATAACTCCAGATTCAAATGATTTAGGGATTAAGTCTTTCATTCTGATGAAAGAAGCGAGTCTATGGTTTCTTACGCTGCATTGAATGTTGATGTGTCCTACAACTCAATAATCTGTGGGTCCTGGAATTCAAGTGACAATGACAAAAACACTGGCACTGGAGTGGACAGACATTTTTGCACAGCGTCTGGCAGTGAATGAGTTAAAATTTAACTAAATGTTGAGTTCTTCGTTGCTAATTATTGATTATATCAGGACATTTTGGATCATTCTCGCAAGTTTATGGGAACAAAGTAATTTTCTCTTTCTGTGCGCAAAGCAAAGGACATACCATTATTCAGAACTTGAATAAAAGCTGCCACTTTCTTGAGGAATGGTAAGGGGTCACTCACCCACATTGGTGAGAGGTGCTTTTGTGTTGGACAGGAGGTGGATGGTGCGAGTTGGCGACGGAAGCTGAGGCGGGCTGTTGTGCGAGTGGCGTCGACCTGGTTTCATACCGTCGTTTTCCGACAGGCTCGAACTGCAGCGTCTTGGGGAGAAAAGGTTTCGGTCAAGCACTACAACATGCAAAAGTGACGTGATAACAAAAGGGTCCTCGGTTTACAAGAGGTCCGGATAGGTATGAGAGGTGGAAAACCGGTGTCTCTAGATTAGTGGTAGCCATATGTGTGAAGCCATCCATTTTCAATTGATTGGTTTGAAAATTAATATTCATTGGCTCACTGTACTTCATATTGTCTAACTTTGGTCATTTCTCTTAGGACAGCCAGAAGTATTAAATAATCCTCCACAAGGTGATGCAATAAACCCATGTTTCTACCTGTCATCATTCATAAAAGTGCATAACAGATTTGTGTTCAATTGAACAGGGCAACATTTCACACTAGATCGCAGGTCTAAAAGTCAAGGCCCGCGGGCCAAATCCGGCCCGCCACATCATTTTTTTCGGCCCGCGAAAGCAAATCAAACTTGTTAAATTCCATGATGATTGCTAAAATCTGAGCCAAAATTTCATATTTTTGGATGTCAACCACAATAAAAGCCATTATTCTTGACTTCAGATTTGAAAACGAGTTATTCATTAATTTGCTGTGTGCTCTATATGTAATATTTGAAGGGATTTAAACATTCTAATGGGTTCCCCAAATTCATAACGGCCCTCGACAGGCTACAATGTAGCCCGCGGCAAAAAATGACTTTGACACCCCTGCACTAGATCATCATGAGTTCAGTAGAATATATGTACTTCCAGTGATATATGTTTGTCTTGCCAGTTTACGATGAGATCGATCTTAAAAGAGCTACCTTGGGTTGAGTAACGTTTGAAAGACTAGGTACCGCTAAACTAAATCAGTATTTAAATCCTAACAACTGTCAAAACCCTCTGGGACCAATTTACACCGAGGACCATCTGTATCTGAACATACTCAAGGCCTTTCTTTGGCAAGGTGTTTCTATCGGTCTGCAACCTGTGGAAAGAAAAAGATCAAATCTGAATCAATTCAACCAAATGAGCAAACTGAAACACTCCTTCCAATGGTTATTAGAATGACACGAACCCTTCCGAGAGGTTGAGAGATGTCCTGCTCCCGGCGCCCCAGGTACCTACTCCCCTTTCACAACCCTGCGACTCTTTGGGGCTAAACCTGGCTCGAGAGGGCACACTCATCTGCAGGGGCAAAGACTCCATGCTGCGGTGGACAGTGGACAGTTTGGGATAGAGCAGTAGCGTACTGCCCAGGCTGCCACTCGTGTATGAGCTGGACGAGTCAATGTGCAGCACAGGGGTCGGGCTCGGGGTCAGACGGGCTGTTGAGTGGGAGGAAGCCAGATCTTGGAGCTTTGAGTAAGGGGGGACTTTGGGAGGGAGGTCCTGAATGGTCAAACAGGAGTCCAGACTGTTGGAGTTAACCTTGTCCAGGTGAGCTAAACTGGGTGGACGTCCCAAAGACTTGGCTAGCATCCTAAACGAAGAAGACAAAAGCAGCAGAATAAGTCTTACAGCAACTGGTCCTCTTCATTTAATGGACTTATCTGATTGAGGATTCGTAGACTATACCATCTAACCGAAAGATTACAGACATTACTGGAGGATTGATTTGTCCATTTCATGTCCTCATTAGAGACGGAGAGATCGTAATGATGCCGACCTGATAATCAGAGCAGTTAAATGTAAGTGCAAAATATTTTTTTAAGAGTCCTTGAGAGTTTTGGAGGGTGCTTATAAATAAAATGTGTCATTATTGCAAATTTCTCCATTGTAAGACGATTAAAGGAGATGTGAGACAATCTCTTTTCGTCAATGGAAGCTACAGCTGTGTGTTTGTTTTCAACATTTAGCTTGTAGTATACGTGCACATTCCACCATTGTTAGGTTATAAATTGGTTATATACACATGCTAAAAACATCCCATGTTATTTCATTTCTACTTATTCTTATCAATTAGTAAGTCCATATATGTATGTAGTTTAGTTTTCTGTATATGTGAATGAGTATACATGTACTCAGCTTGTACTTAGTATAGAAATCTAGCTATCATGTTTCAGTCTAATAATAAATATTCATGATTGTATCTAGCAGATGATAGGTCCTTTAGAAAGTGACATCACTCCTGTTGTTTATAAATGTTTGAGACGCGTGCTTGAGCGCGCTCTTGCCTCTCTGTCCCTTGGCCTAGCTTCTCCCCTGGAGAACATCCTCTAGCTGCCTGATAATAAATATTCCTTTTTTTTTTAATATCACCTTGCTTCCTGCTGATTTAATATTTAGACTATGTAAATGGAGAGCTGAACCAGGAAGAACAACCATGAGAGGACAGTAATTTCATTGTGCTGTATGTCATGCATATTAGCATATTTGACAACAAACTGACTTTGACTTTTTTATTATTATTACTGGTCAGTAGGTTCAGTACATGGGGCAAAAAAATATCGATCCCTGAGTGAAAGTTAGCTCTGTGAAACATAATGTTACTAATGACCACACCGTATAAATGTATTTGTTTTCTTTTCTGTTGCACTTGTTGACATTTCTGACACGATTGAGCTGGAACCTGCCCCAGATGACTGGAGCAAGAGGCAAGAGACCATTGGTCTGGGAAATAACATTCTTTGAAGAATTCAAATGCATCTACAATGCTATCCTCTGCTCTATACAAATAAAAAAGAAGGCAGTACCTTGGCGTGTTGGGTGATGACAGTTCGGGATATTTGCTGCTGCTGGTCCGTCTCAGGCTGTGCAGTTTCAACACAGTTTCTCGCGAGGACTCAGAGAGAACCTCGTCTGCTTTCAGGGAAGGACAATCCATGTCCATATCGGCGCACACGGCTTTAGCCCTGGCCTTCTCCTTTTCCCGGTCGGTCTGGTTCACCGGGACGACGGTGGTCCGATTAGACATTTTGCTGTTCAAACTTGTAGGTTCTTTTATCCTAGGGCTTGTTGAGGCCATGCTGACTGGCTTCAGGGTCAGCAAACTTGCGTCTATAGTTCCACTGACGGGACGGGACACTGGGCGACCGATGACGCTGAGCGTGCTGGACTTAGCGGGTCGAGGAAGACTGCGGTATTGGATGCTGTTGCGGGCATTGGGCCCCAGAAAGCTGGGCTCGCCGCTGGCGTCAAAGCTGTTTTTGCGACCGGAAGGCGCTCCTAACCCCACAGGCTTGATTGACATGGCCGGGGACTTGGGAATTTTCCCCACTGTAGCAGAGCCACTGGAGATGGTGGCACCTCCTGCTGTCAGCACCGTGGCGGTACCAGTCGCTGCAGTCGTTCTCTTGTAGCCAAAGGAGGCTCCTGGTGTGGGTTTGACTAAACCAGATGGTGGTTTTCGCGTATCCACGTGATGATCCCGGCCAGCGTCTGAACGTGACCGTTGAAGACCTGCCGTCTTGATGGAAATTTTGGATTTGTCCTGCGGCTTGTCATTTCTTGGTGCTGCAGAGAGAAAACAAGTTGGACAGAAAGTTGACATGGAGAGAGAGGACAAAGAGGGAAACGCTCACCAAAGGGCTGTGAGTCCCATTTTCTCCACTCCTGTATACAAATGCGATCTATTTTTTTAGCAAAGACTTGAAGGATCTCACCTGTTAGCTTCAGCATGCTCTGTGACGTGTGAGTGATAGGTGAGGTGACCCCCACCGGAGGATTTCGACTCTTCTTAAAACTTTCCGACGCACCCAGACGTTGAGGCTTCCTGCTTTCCTCTTTGATGTTCAGTTCCTCGCTCACACTCGGTGGCTTCTTCCTCCACTTGCTTGGCGCTTCAGTGTTAAGACTGCCCGTGTCGTACCCACAGGCGTCCAGCTTCCGTCCGATCTTGTCGTCCTCACTGTACGAGAAGTGTCCGCTCTCCACGAGGGAGCGCTTCTCAGCGTCAGTCCGGAGCTGCTGCGAGACGAGAGACGCAGTGAGGATAAGGATCGCGTGCCGTCTGCTATCTCCCGGAGACTACGCCGCTCGTTGTAATCTTTTGTTTCATCTTAGTTGCATTCCAGAGGCAAAGAAGTAAAGATAAGTCAACTGCCGTGCGCAGTGGAAGAGAAAACAACGGCAAGGATGGAAACCTCCAAACTAGATTGGATTTATGGCAGACAATTGCACAATTTACTTTTTTACATGTTTACATACAAATAGTTGGCTGTCTTGGTTGCCTGCCAACACATGAGGTGTGAAATTAAACAAACAATTTGTGTTTGATGATATGTACTGTATATCCACCACAGACAGTGCACATATTGAATCTGAACTGATACAAGTTCAAATGCCTTTATTACCAAACATTGGTAAGCCCTTTTTTGGTAGTCTCGACTAAACCCTGACAGTAGAATTCGTATACTAGATTCATTGTACCCCAAACAATGAAAACAAATCCTGAATCTGAAAACACCCCATTCATTGGGGGTGCGCCTTATACACTGGAAAACACGGTCATCATCTTTACTTATTGGTCTGTCTGCCAAAATGAAGAGATTTGCATCTATTAAGATTAACTCCCACTATAGTCACCGTGGAAGTCTCCAAAATGTTTAAATCAACCGCAATTAAACAATTAACTCATTCACTGCCAGAAGATGTGCAAAAATATGTACAGTCCCGTGCCAGGGTTTTTGTCATTGTCACTTGAATTCCAGGACCCACAGAATATTGAATTTTAGGACAACATATACATACAATGCAGACACTTTTCTTTCAACAGAAAAAAAGAGGTCATTACTAAGTTATATGACAAAATACAATGCAATACATACATGTTGCTTTAGATAGTTCACACAAGCTGAAGCTGGAACAAAGCGCTAACATGGAAAAAGGGGAAAGGCTGCCCTCTCGTGGAAGGGAAAACATTGCCAGAGGTCTGGCCAGTGCATTATGGGCACCAAGCATGAATCATTGGCTTGGAATTGAAGCGGATTTATGTGTGACAGTAGATGTGAGACAATCTCTTTTCGTCAATGGACGCTACAGCTGCGTGTTTACTTTCAACATTTAGCTTGTAGTAGACATGCACATTACACCATGACATCCCTGATCCACTGCTGAAAAGGACGCTTTGATCCTTTCCTCTTCCATCTAGAACTGCTTCATGTCACAAAGAGGGTACCGCAAGGGCTGAAGAATGAATGACTGTGTCTTTGTGTTGTCATGTTGTTATTTAGTTTTTTTGGTGTCTTTTTTTTCTTCAAGATGGCGCCGCGAGAGTGGCTGCCTTTCCAGCAGCTCCTGTATTTTGTTCTAGCTCTTTCTTTCCTTTCCTCTTCCTTTCATAACTTTGCTGCGGCAAAATGTAAATTTATCCACTTCGAGACGAATAAAGGTACACCCAATCCAAAATCACTATGCCCAGCTCACCATGATGGAAGAGTTGCGTCTGGATCCCAGCGGCGTGTTTGGGAGCGAATTGAGGGACGAGCTGGCGTTGAACTCTTCTGAGCTGAGGTTATCCGAAACCTCGCCGTCTCCATCACTGAGTCCGCTGCTGATGGAGCTGCTTTCATCCCATCTGAAAGGAAGAACCAAAAAAAAATGTTAATGGTGACCAAATGATGACCAGATCAGTCAAGGCTATGAATCCTATCGGAAGATATATTATGGTGATTTTGCTGATTATTATTATTATTGTTTTAGGTTTTATGAATACAGGGACATAAGTCTTCTTGTGCCGGTCCCAAGCCCGGACAAATAAAGGGGTGTGTCAGGAAGGGAATCCGACGTAAAAGCTTGGCCAAAACAAACATGCGGATCAAACCTCTAAAGATGGAGGACACTGATTTGCTGTGGCGACCCTTTGAAGGGAAAAGCCGAAAGGAAAATAAGAAGTTTTTATAAATACGGTAGTTGCTTTGAGGACATGCCACTGAATCATGCCTGATTACAAAAGACATCTGACGGGTTCATAGTCAGTTCAGGGTCTGGTCCGAGTGAAGGAAAAATAGAGTGACTGCACCGCTCAATCCCTATTGTCCCCCCCTTTCTACATCCTGCGTCGCGTTGAAACAGATGCTGCCTCGTCGGGTCTGATGCCCACCAAGTGAAAACAGACTTCCCTTCGTGGGGCTATAGATACCTGAGTCAAACTAACTGTACAGAGTAAAACAAACTCTGCCTGGAAGTAAATATTAAAGGCATTAAAAAAAGTGTTCAAGTCCAGTACAATTACACAGTTCGTTGTCAAGTTTCTGCTGGCCTGCTTTCAGAAATGTGCGACAGGGAAAAAGGGTAAAGGAATAAGAATCTCGCAGGGTCGCAGGGTCAGTCTGCTTCGTTTCTGGTTGTCCAATAATTGTCATTTCTGGCTAAAAAGCCAAAAGTTAGCAAAGAACTGCCAGTAAACTCACAGAGGATTAACCTTTGTCTCTTAAATCCTAAAACTCAATATTCTGTGGATCCTGGAATTCGAGTGACAATGACAAAAACTCTGGCACTGGAGTGGGTACATTTTTGCACATGTCTAGCAGTGAATGGCAGTGAACGGGTTAAAATTATTTAGAAAAATATGTTTTGTGTAGATACATTTTTGGGGAAAATATTGGCCGGATAATAATTATGTTTAAATGTTGCTGTATTTTCTTAAAATCTCTGTTAGGAAAGATTAAAAATGAAATTTTAAATGGAACCCTATTGCCATTTTGACTATAAACAAACTAGTTTACGGCATACGAACCAAACCACGCAGCGCAACGGTGGCTGGTGGACTAGTTTTCCACATCCCCTCTCTTTGAGTGCAGACGCGGTTTTTTATTGAGTGGCGTACTTTTGCTATTGTGGGACCCAAAAAGACCCCACCACAGGCTAGTGTTGAGCCTAAAAAGACATTAAAGAAAATGACGGTCAAGCAGAAGAAGGAGAGCATCAAAAAACACGAACGAGGTGTGCATTTGTGTGACTAAGCTAGCAGGGGACATTGTGAGTAAGGGTATTATGGCCGAGAAAGCATGGCAACTTCACTCGGATATGATCAAGATGCAACTATGTCAATGACCATCAGAAAGGTAAATAAAATGACTATTATACAGTACAGTTTATTTCTTTCATTACAGTACAATAGCATATTTATTATACATATAATAAGGTATACTTTGTGTAGTTTTGAGGCTTATTTAGTAGAAAATTGTTTTATGGGGACCTGGGAAGGGATTATTCTCATTTTAATGGTTTCTTATGGAAAATAAATGTTTAGCAGATGAACATTTCACCCTAAACACACTTTCTAGGTACCAATTAAGTTCGTGAGCTGGGGTATCACTGTATTTTAAAATGATTCAAGGATTTCAATAACATTAGAATTTTAATGACATTATTATTGTGTGTTTTTGCACTTCATGCTGGGTTCTTCTGCAGCCATTTTGTGCGATCCTTAAATGTCAATTTTAATGCAACAGAACTGAGCTGGAAAATAAATAATAATGTGTTGTTATTTTGAAATTTATTATTTGTTTCACACAATGTGTTGTTGGGTCCGGGTGGCTGTTTGATCTTTTTTTAACGTACATTAAAAATCATATTGTCAAACCGGAAATATATGTGTGAAATAGTGTGTGGTCCTATGCCGTCCCGCTGGCGCTGCGGGATTTCAGTTGCCTTTTCCTGATCTTTGGTTCTAAATCCTAAATTGAATTACGAATCAAGCAGGAGACAGCATGTGTTTTCCCTGAATCTCCCACGTCACAGAGAAAGAAATGAAATTCATGCTGATAAATATCGATACAACAACAGACATTTGCAGTGTTACCAAGACAGTGGTTGAAAATACAACTTGAGACCAAAAAGTCCCTTCCACTCTTGCCCAATTTCTCGAGACAATCTGGCTCGTCCACATTTAAATGACGATGTTTCATGTTTTTAACCCCACCCTGATGAATGTGGCCTTTTCGGTCAATGCCTCAATGGTGCCATGTCAGCATGAGAAAGAAGACTTGGCAAAAAAAGGAGTCAAAGCATGAAGCATTATAGGATGAACTAAAGTCCTGAGCCAGCATACGGTCTCACTTTTATTTAATCTCCCTCGAAGCAGAGTGAGTGATTTAAATAGCTGACGGAGCAACGTGGGTGGTTTTTTTCTTCTAGTCCTTTTTCTTGAGTCATTTATTTGCTGACCCTCCGCTGAGGGAACGGCACGTTGCCCCCAGATGTCTTTCAACACAACTTTGTGGATATGTAGCCTGTGACAACAGTATTGTTAAAACTCTTCACGTTACATATACGACACCTCTAGGGCAGGGGTCGGGAACCTATGGCTCTTTTGATGATTGCATATGGCTCGCCGATAAATATTACATATTATAATACATATTGTCGTTTTTTGCCGTTCATTTCCCGTTGGGGCTGCAGTTGGCGGAAAGCGCAATTTTGATTGGATGACGCTGACCTAGAATGGCCGAAAGCGCCCTGTTAATTGGATGATAGTGGCCGTCATGTTGAAACAGGTAAACGGCCCTTTAAATGAGCCCAACTAGTGCACTTCAGCGTGAATGCACCGGAGCATTAGAGGAGAGAAAATGTTCTGATTCTAATTTGCAATGAAACAATACCATCGATGAAACAGTCGAATGTCAGTGACATTTTAACAAGCCCCATGTTAACGTTAGCATCGACATACTTCTGCGAGAAGTAGATTGAAGACAGCAAGTGTGGAAGCTTATGAGCCGTGTGCAGGCTAGCTAGCAGTAACTTCGCCTCTGGACTGGCAAATTGAATTTCATTCTGATCGTTTTCCTGGATTTTTACCAAACACGAGGAACGGAAAACCATCCATGTTAACGGTGAGTACTATCACAAAGTTATTTTAAATTATACATTCTGATATTTTGTTGAAAAGTGGCCGCACGTGCGCGTGTATGTGCGCGCGCGCACGCGAGCGTTTGTATGTGCGCGCGCGTGCGTGTGGCTGTCGCTGAAAAACATTTCTACATATTTTACTTTTATGTCTCTCTTAGTCAAAAAGGTTCCCGACCCCTGCTTTAGGGTCTCACTTCTGGTACAAGTGCAACAAGAGAGGAGAGCAGCGGCTCAAGAGGAGGGCAATACGACCTTCCCCTCAATACGAATTACTGGTGTGATGTGGTCAAATTCCCACAGAGACTATACTCACACTTCAAAAGCGTGTCCAGAGACTATTACACCCGCGTTGCAAGAAGGAGAGGTACCGCCGCTCGTTCCTAACGACTGCTGTCAGGCTTCACAATTCTCAATGATCACATGTGAAAAAAAAGGAAAAAAATACTGGACACTTGTAAATATGGGTTGTTGCAATATATCAAAATGCATTTCTTGTACACTCCCTGAATATAATATAAAGAAGAGCCATTCAGACACTTAAGAGAACCGGAAATCAACCCTTTAAAGCTCAGTTGACTGATGAAAGTGAAACATAAACAGAAAACAATGCGCACTTAGCCAGCTTTATTGGAATCCTTTCGTGAAACAAAGAAAATATATCACAGCGCAAACTGAAATCAATTGAAAGTGATAAAAGTAGTAATGACTAAAAAAATTCATGCGCGGCATTGCGTTTTAATTGTGATGTAACAGAATTATTTTTTTAAATCATGAAATTGATTTGGATGAAAAAGGTGGTCTTGCCATCGGACGACTCAATAGTCTAAATAAAACATCTTCACCTGTCGACGGATAATTACTTGAGCAATCTACATGTTTTAGCTGCTTCAGCATTTTTTAATCAGAAAGGATAGAAGTCCACTGGAGAATAGACAGCTCCTCTGTTCATTTACATTATCGGTTGATTTTAGCTACTTCGTTTACTGTATCACGGTGCAGATGTAAATGATTCTGAGAACCTTACTTTGATTTTTGTGTACTCTGGCGGCTGCCGATGCTAGCACAGTGGTACTTACCCATTTTTATTTTCTTTAATAGTGGTACAAATGGTCAATTACTGAAATGCAACAGTAGAGCAACATGATTAGGTAAGGCTGTCAACACATATTTGGGATTTTCAAAGCTGGCCTTACACTATATTTACTGAGACACGTTTAAAAGCTAGCATGCTATTGTGTGCAAACATAGTTAGACCCCAGCTTGCTAAATGCAATATGAATTATATATATATGAATTTTGCATTGTATCTCTGGAGTCGAATACACTTGCTGATCCAATTTGAACATACAAAAAGTTGAAAGGCTGCTTTATATCACGCTAGCTAGCAACCGGCGAAAAAAGATATATTTGTCGACTGCTCCTCGAATTTGCTTTTTTTTCCTTCCATTTTTGCTTTTGTTTGACCAGCATTACTGGAAGTGATTTAAGGCTCGCCAATAAAACTAAATACATATTCTCATTTTTTTCGCCGTTCATTTCCCGTTGGGCTGCAGTTGGCGGAAAGCGCAATTTTGATTGGATGACACTGGTCGTCAAATGAGCCCAACGAGTGCACTTCAGCTTGAATGCACCGGAGCATTAGCCTTTGAGGAGAGAAAATGTTTTGATTCTAATTTGCAATGAAACAATACCATCGATGAAACAGTCGAATGTCAGTGACATTTTAACCAGCCCCATGTTAACGTTAGCATCAACATACTTCAGCAAGAAGTATATTGCAGATAGCAAGTGTGGAAGCTTATGAGCCGTGTGCAGGCTAGGTAGCAGTAACTTCACCTATGGACTGGCAAGTTGAATTTCCTTCCGATCGTTTGAGTACTATCACAAAGTTATTTTAAATAATACATTGATATTTTGTTGAAAAGTGGCCGCTGTTTGCGTGCGTGTTTGCGTGTGTGCGCGGGCGCGTTTGCATGTGCGCGCACGCCCGTGTGTGTGTGCGCGCACGCGTGCGCGGGGCTCTCACTGAAAAACATTTCTAAATATTTTACTTTTATAATAATAATAATACATTTTATTTCAAGCGCCTTTCAAAACACCCAAGGACACTTTACAATAAAAACAATAAAACAAAGCACATAATAAAACCATAAGTAAAATGATACATAAAATATACTTTTATGGCTCTCTTAGTCAAAAATGTTCCCGACCCCTTCTATAGGGCATAACAAATAACACTAGACTGATTTGACCATCTGAATATCTTAATGTTATCATTTTCCATCCTTGATTACTGATAGAGAATAGACAGAATAGAAATTATCATATTTAAAAGTTTCAAGGTTAGTTAGCCGCCGAACACAAAGCCCACAATGGAAGCACAGAGAAACCTGGGGTCAATCTGAGGTGAATCGACACAGACTGTTAACCTGTCATCTTCCTGTAGGTGATCTGGCCTCATACTTGGTCAACTCCTTCATATGGACTAATTTAGGACTTGGGAAACTCCTTTACATCAAGAGGTCATTAGCCAGGTGACAAAACTATCGGTTCTGGGAAGGGACAGCCAATTAAAATGTCTATGTTCTGTTGTTTTATAGTTGTTGGTGCTTGGGACGTCCAGGGGCGTGGTATTAAAATGAAGAAGACTATGTTGTACTAATGTCTCAATTAAATTTGCATATACTCTCAATAAATAGCTTGGCAAAGTTGGGCGTCGGTCGTGAACGGCTACGTCCCCTGCCGGCAGTAAAAAAACAATCTTCCTGTGTTCAGTGTGTGTGGCCTTTGTTCACAGTGTCCGACCGAATATCTCTCACGATTACTTATTAGTATCAGCTCTCGATTCAACTTTTCTTTACTAGCCGGACCTGGAATCCTACAAATTGGTCAAATTAGACAGGATTGGAACATAAGGACGTAATGGGAATTATCTGGACAATATTTGAAAAAAAAATAGTCCATTTGTATGTACAAATGGGTTTAGCCATTGATAAATGACAGCATATCAAATGTGTTGCATTTACATTGTGTTTGGCGTGTTCACGTGGTAAATTCATAACAGTCGTTTTGACTTTAGTGGGGATGATGTCAAATGGAAATGAAAAAAATTAACCACTGTTGAAAATGCAGTCGACCAAAACTTTCACAATGACTGACTACACTTAAAAAAACTTTGGACCTTAATAATGTCGGTCTTTTTTACAAAACGCAAGTAGCCATCTTTTCGAAAGGAAAAAAAACGTATATACCTGGGAATGGATTATTCTCATTTGAATGGTTTCCTATGGGAAATTAATGTTTGGAATACACACTTTTTGATTTACACACACCTTCTGGGAACCAATTAAGTTCGTAAACTCAGGTATCACTGTACTTATAAATGATCTTGAACAAAATGATGACAAACCCTTACGTGTCATCACAGCATGGACACAATCGAGGTCACCAGCACATGAAGCTTCAACAGTCAAGAGATTCTAAAAAAAGTTCTGACCCGAGCCAGGAAAAGGGAAATTGAGTGCAGACTGCAGGGACCATAAATCCGGGGATGAAATGACTGCAGCAAAACCCTTCATTAAATCCAGAATCTTTCCTTGGTACGCATTTAGTTTCCACCAGAGAGGCCGTTCGGGGTGTCATACGATACGTGCCAAAGTGTTGAGAGAGCGTGTACTCAGCCCCAGCCAAACCTTATCTCGGTTGCCATGGAGATGACATTGCTCGGGAAGCATCTTAAAGCAGTGTCTTTAAGCAAGAAGAAATAGCTTAAAAAAGAAGGAAGGACAAAATTATGCTTGAGATATTAGCTGCATGTGATTGGTTAAATGCTTAAATACCAAAACACACATCTGGAAGCAGCGCAATAGGGGAAAAGTAATGAAACAAAGCTAAAAGACAATTTGGAATTATTTAATCAGATTATTATTATTTCTAAGCCAGCAGGGAAGGATTTACAGGCCTTGACAGACCGCCACTGCTTGTACTAGTACCCTGGGCTGAAAATGAAAGACATTGACTAAACATCACTCTGTATCGCCTTACACTGAGACCACACGTGTGTGCGCACAACACAGATACCCACACGATTCAGCAATTATCACAGTGACACACAAGGCAGCTCCATCAGTGGGTCAGTGGAAGATGGTTGCCATGGCAGCACATACAGAGCCTTGTTGGTGTCTGCTGCTTGCCGCACAAGTCTGCTTTGTGTTCGCTGCATGCTGCCTCGATGCTGCAGTGTACTTAACGTATAGTACAAACAGGAGACACTGTGCAGACTTCTGCATGTCCTATGGAACCTTCCTCAGTATTTCATTGTAGATTCATGTTGGATAGCTTCATGGTTGTTTTAGTGACAGTGCATATGAAGCACATAATGCTCATATGAACCACAACGATGCTATAGAGTTAACGTCGGCCAGGCAAGACCATTGTTCAAAGTTCACATAGGATGGTATCCATTCGCAATACAAAGATAATGACTTCCTAATACTGCCTATCAGAATCAGAATCATTTTAGCCAAGTATGTTGAACAGACAAGGAATTTGTCTCCGCCAGAACACGCTGCACTAGTATCATCATAAAAAAATTGCAAAGAGTCACTATACCAGTGGTTCTTAACCTGGGTTAAATCGAACCCCAGGGGTTCGGTGAGTCGGTCTCAGGGTTTCGGTGGATCCTCCGCCACAGACGTCCACCCCTCAGTCTTGTCTTCAGTTAGTAGGCACAGTCATTGGAAGAAGGGTTCAGTGAATAAGCATATGAAACGGGTGGGGTTCGGTGCCTCCAAAAAGATTAAGAACCACTGCACTATACAGTTCTATTTGGGTTACTGTTTAGAAAGTTAATGGCGACGGGGGAAGAAGCTGTTTAAATGTCTGCTGGATTTGGTAGCGTCTGCCTGATGGGAGTCGCTGGAAATGGTGGTGGGCAGGGTGTGGAGGGTCCAGTAGGTTCGATTCTTGCAGTGTGCAAGACCTCGAAAGTGGGTAGGCTGATGGCAATGATGATGATGATGATACTCAATATACACTGGACTGGATTTACCTTTATTATTTTTATCATTATTATTTACATTGTGATATATTTGATATGTAAGTGTGGCACGGTATGTGATGATGCAATATTGTAAGACCGTGATCTTATATGGTGCAGTATAGTATTGGATTGGATATGCCTTTATTAGTCTCACAGTGGAGAAATTTACATTTCACAGCAGCAAAGTAATGAAAGGAATGAAAGTAGAAAAACAAAATACATGAGCTGTTGGAAAGGCAGCCACTCTCGCGGCGCCGTCTTGAAGTCAAAATAACAAAAAAAAAACTAAATAACAAATAATATGACAGCATAGAGACAATATGACAAAACAAAGACACAGAGAGACATTCATTCTTCAGGACTTGCTGTACCCTCTTTGTGATGACATGAAGCAGTTCTAGATGAAAGAGGAGAGGATCAAAGCGTCTTTCCACCAGTGGATCAGGGACATCATGGTGCAATGTGCACGTCGACTACAAGCTAAATGTTGAAAGCAAACACGCAGCTGTAGCATCCATTGACGAAAAGAGATTATCTCACATCCTGTTCCACATAAATCTGCTTCAATTCCAAGCCGCAACAGTTCCACATACATTGATAGATGCTAATATAGCTGGATGAAATATGCTGTAAAAGGGTCATTACGTATTCTATGACATGAGTAATGCCAAAGTCGCAGTGTACAGTCCACATGCCTGTGCAGCGTGATTGATCAATATCCATTATACACATTATCGAGCTTGTTGTATTCCCGCTCAGCTTTGTTCTGTCAATATTACCTAGATGCCACTCAAAGATAATTCAAAGCCGTTCAACATTGTGATCACATTTGCTTAGATGATGACTGAGATCATTATTATTGAGATTTTTAAAGGGTAATCACAAAACTAATCACAAGTGGGATTGAGGCGTTTTCGTGATGATTTTAGTGAGTGTTGTCATGGTTACATTGGAGCAGCCTGATCTATTTTCAAGAGCCGGTGCCCGACGGTACTCAATGACTGCCTGTGTGCGTGTGTATAGTAGGACTGTGAATGTAGCATGGAATTTCCAGTGCGAGGAGTTAAGCAGATTCAAAATTCAGAAAATAAATAGAAACCCAAGGACGGACAAGAAGTTCTTGCAAATTACAGAGGTGAAAAGTAAAAATAGCAGCCACTATTTTGGTGTCTTTACACCCTACTATTTCCCAAACAAGAGTTGCCTTATACCAGCTGAGACTGATATTTTCTTGTCACGTTGTGGGCAAAAATGCGGTGATTATTATTATTATCCATCTTATTATTGATGATCTTTTGTCAAATCCTTTTCACGTGGGACCATACTGAAATCATATGAACAAAAGTTATAAAACAAGACCGTCTCCAGTGGTATGACATTTTTTACAAAATACAAATTCTACATTGATGCATTTGTTAAATTTTCCACTTTCCTGCCATATAAAAACCGTCTTCATGTCTTTCCTTAATACACTTTCCAGTAAATCATCCCTTTCCAAACGCTAAAGAAGCTGAGCTCAAATCCCATCAGCATGCCCAGCAATGATAAAAAAAAATCTGTTAACCGGAAGACTGTCCTGATTTTCTTTCTCATCCCCTCTCAGACTGTTGCTGTTGATCTGCATCCTCTCCTGTCAACCGTTCTTGACATCCAAAGGTATCAAAAAATGACTGGTATTACCCCAACAGAGCTATTCTGGTCGTGTTGCACAAAGAAGGGAAAGCCTGGTGGGCTTTTCAGATTGCTTCCACGGTGGTTTAAAAAAAGTAACTTCCATTGTGAGCACAAAGGACTATTTTGATTTTCAAGATTAGTGATGGAACATATTGAGGTTCAATTTGTATCGTGCTTACAACACACTTCTTAGATCGTTACCATATAGGCCACATAGGCTTTGTTATGCTGATGAGGTGATACCTGTGTAAATGGGGCAATCAGGCCAGTCATAGACCATAATCAGTCAGGATAATAGGGGTAATCGGTGTAGCCTCAGGGAATAGTCCTCTGCTCCCCCCAACCTTAGAGCAGGGACCTATCATAGCAGAGGTCTGGCAACGCCAACTCTGGACAGTAGGGTTGTATATAGAGGGCCAAAGCTAACATGAAAATTTTAGTTTGCTGACGAAGCCTCTTGGATGAGAAGCGAAACGACCGACACCTTCAAAGAAGTACAGATGACGGCTGAAGAAACCCTTTCAACCATATTGAACAGAGCAGAATTGTTCGATATTTGCAAAAAGACACTGTCATGTATGTCAATGTTGTTGAATGACTGCAAAAACAGAGCATTGAGGATATGATTCTCTTGATATGACCTGCTACCTACTCTGTCAAAATCTGAATGATACATTCATCCATCCATTTGCTAATAGATTTTACTTGCTGGAGCCTATGCCAACTGTTTTCAAGCAGTCTGTATATACATCCTGAACAGGTTGCCAGCCAATTTCAGGGCACACATAGACAAAAAACCATCCGCACTCACATTCACGCCAAGGGACAATTTCGAATGTTCCATTAACGTGCAAGGAATGCTTTTGGAATGACAAAATACCCGAAGAAAACCCACACAGGAAGGGCGGAGTTGAAATCGAACCCTGTACCTCTGCACTGTTAGGTCAAAGTACTCACCAGTTGCCTACCGGGCAACATTACAAGACAGATTGGCATATTGACCTCACCATTGGATGGTGGTTGACAGGCAATATAAGAGTGCGACAATTTGAAATGAGATCAGAACGTCCTTGTTTCTCATGGTGGAGAAACAATGACATTTGTTGCCATGGAATCAGAACATCCTACACATACATGCTACTTACCCATTAGTGAGGTTGTCGTCATCGTCCGGGAGGTTCTTCCCCAAAAGATCACTATCGCTCAAGTAGCTGGACTTGAGGTCTCCGTCATCCACAAGATCCACACGTGACGTCCTGCTCATCCTGCCTGAGCAACGAGCCGGCATAGTTTGGGCGACGTACTGGGAGAGGGTCTTGGAACCCTGGTAACCCGCCGCCGCGGAAGATGGGGCGTCGCCCGCCTGGAGGCGAGGGCTGGCTTGCCCGTGGCGCCAAGATAGCGGCGAGGAACGATTGGACAGGCTGGACATACTGCGAGCATTGGTGTCATCGCTATCGTAGCCCATGTTGATGCTGTCCGCGCAGCTGAGGACAAATATGCCAGAGGACACTGCATTAGGTATGCTTCCATTTCAGTTTTGGGGCGTTTGATTTCATACGTTCAACTCAATACGCCTAGAACGCTATTATGCCACTTTCTCTGTAAAGTTTTCTTGCAAATGGGTCAAGAGGTTGAAAAGTACTCATGACATAACAATAGGCACTGAGTTACCTCAATAAACACTACGACGATGACGACCATCGGACTAATTTTAGACGTCCTTGTTGGATAATTTATCGGGAGAGGAATTGAACTGACCTGCTCCAGTTTGGAAAGAGAGTTAGACATCAATTTTACATCGTCAGAATTAAAGATTTAAAGGGGACATACTGTGTTATTGGAATATTACTTTTTAAGTGATTCTTCATGTACAGTCTGAATGGAGGAAAATGTTTCTTGAGCCGTCATCTGTACTTCTTTGAGGGTGTCGGACGTTTCGCCCCTCTTCCGAAGAGCTTCGTCAGCGAACTAAAGTTGTCCTGGCAACCCTGACCCTTTATCCCAAATGGACAGAGGTGGCTGTGCCAGACCTCTAATCTGATAGGTACCTGTGCCGGACTCCTGCTCTGATAGGACCCTGCTCTAAGGTTGGCGGAGCAGTTGAACTTATTGTTCTATCCCTGGCTCTGGTTTCACCTCATTAGCAGGACTAAGCCTCTGTGGTATCTGCCTAAAAAGTCTGTTGTAAGCATGGTTTAAATTAAACCTCAAACCACATCTGTCCATTAGAGATATAGAGCCAGGGTTACCAGCACAACTTTAGTTCACAGACGAAGCTGTTCGGATTTGGAGCGAAACATCCACCACCTTCAAAGAAGTACAGATGACGGCTGAAGAAACATTTTCCTTGATGGACCTGTCCCGGACGACTGAGATTCTACACAGACGGTACGTCTGAATGGTATGAAATTAAACCACCGATGACTTTTTTTTAAGAAAACAGTGGAGCTAATTTTGAAAATAACCGCCCAGCTACACAGAATGTCTCTGCCCATGATATGATTAGGTGACTGGGGTGAAGATTCAGGGCCACTTTCGAGGAGCACCCAGACTACATTAAACTACAAGAGTCTGTAACACTAACATTCTTGGCAGGGACCCAGAAGAAAAAGCGTTTTGTCTGTTGTTGCCAACTTTTGAGGTTGTTTCATTAATATTAACGAAGTGAATTTCATTTTGTTGCCGTTATGCTCACCTGTGGCTGTGCTGAGATCCCCGTAGACTCAACATGGTGTCTTCAAGATTCTGCCGGAGGTCGAGGACGTTTTGTACCGTGCGTTTCCGTTGCGACTCGGGATCTGTGGATTGATTTTAAAAAGCAAGTCCGTTAACTTGTGAATCGTAATACTTTATTTTCCGCAATATAAAGCGCACCCAAAAGCAGCCGCTGACTCCATTTCAACCTGTAAGAGCATAACGTATATACATAAGTAATGTGCGGTGCTGGGATATATCGAAATGTGTTTCATTTCTGTAATCTCTTGAAATTACTTCGCCAAGCGGAATTTTTCTCCCGATTTCACAATCATTTTCCGTTTTTGGCACAATGATTATAAATGGAAATGTGACATTTTTTGCTTGTTTTTTTGTATTTAGTGTCTCAAAATAATCTATTATTTCTGAAAATTTGAATGCCAAAATATTGCATTAAAGGACACCTATGGACAAGTTGCGTCCCCAATTTGTAAAATCACTTCAAATGACTTCTACTGACAGCATAGTACAAAGATTCCACCATTGCTATATTTAATGTTTTAAAACTCATGCCGAATATTCATGAAGTCTTGTTTTCGAGTTGATGACAATGCCGGAGTGACGTCGCTGAGGGAACGCCCATGACCGTGTGAAAGCGATACACAATGCATTTTGGGTACTTTTTTTCGCCTAAAAACACTGTGTTGATCACGAAATAAGAAGGGAAACTATATGAATAACGCAGTGGTGAATTGTTGTGTGGCAGCCAATTGCGATAACACGCATAATGAAGGTGTAAGTTTACACAAATTCCCAGCGGACAAACCAGCCATTTCCAACGGACCAGAGCCAGATGACAACGAGGAGCTAACCGGAATTAGTGATGGATAACTCCTCTCGAGGCTGATCATCGAGCTCGTAAATTATTTTGTTGAACATATATAAGTAAAATAGAGCTCTTCCAAGCCAAAGATGATTACATTCTTCAGAACGTGGACCGAGCTCTTTGTATGTAGCCGAAAGGACACTTCGATGACAGTCAAACCTGGTACGTATTGTAATGCCTCTCAGCGTGACATGCACAACACAAGCATCGGACGTTACAGTATTATTCCGACAGTCAGCTTTTTCTTTGAATTGAACACGAATGCTTTTCTTGACCCCGGGATTAAATTCTAAATAACTGGATGAGTAACAAGAAAGGTTCTTTTTCAGAATCTGGACTCTCTTAAGCCATAGTTTTGATTCTGGAGCAAGGCAGTTTGTGAAGGAGCATCCTGATGAGACGTCACGAACTTGGGGCTGGACTGTCTAAATCTCTCTAGTTTTGAGCTCATTAGTGGTAGTTTTGGACAACTTTAAGTCATTTTTATTGGTGTTTTGCCTTTGACGAAAAATATCACCCTGCGTGTTTTGGGTATTTTAGATGCTATAAAATGTTTTTCTGATGTCAAGTAAGAAACAAAAAATGGTGTCGGTTGTCCTTTAAAACTACTCAGGAACATAAAAGTTTTAAAGAAGGAAGATTGCTTATCGTTAAAAATATACCATTATTTCCGGTGTATAAGTCGCACCAGAGTATAATAAATACACTTTTCGATTTTTTTAAATAAAAAAAATATTAAATTATACTTACAATTTCTTTTGAAACTATTTTGTGGAGGTTCATCGTGAAAAATTGAAATTAGATTTGATCAAACAAAATAGTATACCCGAGAATTACGCTTCTGTTTAAGCAGCTAATATGCTTGATAGACATGGAGATGTGCTAACGAAGCATGTGTAATCTGCTTAATACGCTCAAATGTATTCATTACGATGTTACAGAACATGCGCTCATCAATAGCACAACTAATGATCTTATTTACAGTACCACATTGACGATGTATTTCATTCTCCAGACCTGACGTGCGGCATGACATTTTTTTCTGTTGCACAGATAAGACTGCAGCCCGCGGCGGTGTGTAACGACTCTGTATCATGCAAACCTGTGCTCACGTCCATAAATGTCTTGAAATAAGGTCACTGGAATATTAGAACTAGCTCTCAGGATGGGGTTGTGCAGTTCATACAACCACAACCGCAAATGACCCCGCTGACAGCGTCAATCAAAACTGAGCATTAGGGGGGTCAGCAAAAGAACAAAAGATTGTCGGAATCCGTGGTCAATCACGGGTGTCCACCGCAAGAGAAGACACTATTGTCTCTCTGCAATTTGTGCACAGTGTGCCAACCATCTGTCAGCACGCTAACGCATGAATGGAGCACGGAGGAGGCTAAATGTGTGTCTGCGCCTCGAAAATCGATTCAATATGGCACACCGGTGATGCCTTCGTTGACTGGTTTAGGGGAGCAGCAAACGGGAGGTTTTGACAGCCGAGATCAGTCTGCTGGTACTCATCATCACCGCCGTGCCCTTTGGTGCTTTTGTGTTTCCTCTTTGCAATTATGTTGATCTGAAAATGTACGTTTGTCACAATCACGGTCAACCGCTAAGGGGAGAGGAAGAACAATGCAGCACAGGACATTAGTATAGCGGTCATGTGCTGTGCTACTACCAATGAAAACGTCTCACTGGAGAGCGTCTGAGTTTTTGAGGAAATGTGTAAAACTATTTAGAGATTTTGAGATGCGAACAGATTTTTTTTTTGTTCAGGTAGTTCTGTCCTAGCAGGTGCCGAGTGGCGAATGTTTGGGCAAGGAGATCTTTTTTGACGATTTATTAAGACCAGCACGAGTGGGGCGGTGGTTTGAAGTATCTTCATCCTACCATCAATCCATTTTTAAATCAATGAGCCTATTCCAGCTAACATGAGGTCAAAGGCAGACAACATCCTTGACCGGTCGACAGACTTGATCGTGAGGGTAAATCAACTAGGTGAACCACTACACGGCCACGGCAAGGATTCATTTTTCATGCCACACAAGGTGGGTCTATCCCAGCTGAGTTTAGGGTGAGAGGCAGACTGACTCCTGAACTGGTTGCCAGTTTGGAGTCTTTCCCAGTTGGCTTAGGTACAACCTGCCACTAGTCAATTACATAAACGCAGTGATGAGACTGAGCCCAGCTGCACAAAATTCCACCATGTAAACCATTAAATTACCAATGGCCAAAGCTCGATTCTTCCATTTCTGACATTTGTTTCTGTTCAAGGTTGTGGGTGCACTGGAAGGTTAACCAAGTGAACTCTTGGCATCTACATCTTGGGCAAAATGTTCGTCAACAGCAGAAGGACAAACAAATCAAATCAAACAAATCAATCCTGCTTGTCATTTACTGCCAGACAATGTGCAAAAATGTACCATGTACAAATGTACCAATGTATCACTCGAATTCCAGGACCTACAGAATATTGAGTTGTATGACATCAACATTCAATGCAGCGTAAGAAACCATAGACTTGCTTCTTTCATCAAAATGAAAGACTTAATTCTTAAATTATTTGGGTCTGGAGGTATATGAGCTTGAAATGAGGGCAACTGTCCTAAATACAATGCAATAGACATATTGGTTTATGTAACGCTTTAACAACAACTGATGCGGGAACAAAGTGCTAATGTGGAAAAACAATGAAAATGCTACCCCCTTGTGGAAGAGGAAAAAAAAACATTGCCAGAGGCCATGGCCAGTGCTATATCGGCATCCAAGCATGAAAAAAACAAAACTCGAACAAATTGGGGAATGGCGCTCTACATTATATTTCCAATTCCTGAATAAATTTGGGAATGGCAGTGAATGTGTTAATCACGATAAAAGTCATGTTTGTCCGTTTTGTGTCGCTTATCAAGTTCAGTGGGAGAGATGAACCTATTTAAGCAAACTGGACGACTAAACCTTGACAAATCCCTGATCAATCGCACAATTACGGTGATCAAAATCAAACAATGTTGTACAATAGTCACAGATGAGAACCACTACACTCCCATCAACAGAAAAAAATCCCATCCGTTTCATACCCCTGAATCTTTCGTGAGTCAAGTTGCAAAGTTACTGTGGTCGGATCTTTCAAGGCGGCACAAAAGTTAGCTATGTGAAGCACTGCATTACCGGACCACCCTAAGATTTCCTTGAACTTGACCCGGCTTCACTCACCTAACATCTGGCTGAAGAGCAGCTGCTCTAGGTCTCCCAGCACTGTCACCACAAGCTCAGGGTCCACCTTCAGGAAGGGTTTGTCCCCCCCTTCTTCCTCCTGTCCCTTGGATCCCGAATCCCCTCCAGCTCCCATTTTCTTCGGGGCTGCCTTGGCCTTGCTGGAAAGGATCTCATCATCAGACCGACCATCCTCAGGGGCCATGCTGAGGGGCTTCACCTCCGCGTACGGAGCCCGAGGGATCCGACTTTGCTTGCCAGGAGTTGCCGCCAGCGGGGCAAATGGTTTGTGTTTGCCTTGGAAGAGAGAGTGCTCCGATTTGGAGAGGTTCCGAGAAAGGGGGGCGCCACCACCCGACACTTTACCCGTCGGCTTGCCCGTCTTTCTCAAACCACCCACCCCTGGTTTGGCCATGTCATCGCACCACTTGGGCTCGTAAAGATGCAACTTCTTCTCGGCGTCGGTGAGCACGGCCAGGTTGGTCATGGACCTCTGTTTGCGGAGACTGGACGCCACAGGCAGTCTACCCTCGGCGCTACCTGCCCGGTAAACCTTGAGTTCGCCCCGCTGGGTGTTCTGAGACACTCCAGATTTGGGTCTCTTGGCCCCAAAGCTAAGTCCTTTGCCATCTGCTTGGCTGTACGTTTTGGAGCTATCCATGTTGAAATCTCCTTCCTTTGGCTTTCAGACTAGTTCCGACCAGGCTTGCGGCATCGGGTCCAAGAGATGAGCATCAGCGGGCAAAGGAGAAAAATGAGGTTCCACGTCGTAACCTTCTTCCTGACACAAAGAGATCCTGCATGAAAAAAGGGCTTCCGCTTGCAGCAATCTTGAGACCTCCTCCTCCTCGCTTCCTTCCCCTCTCGTTCTCCCGCTGCAGCTGTTGCAGTGCTGCCCAGGCGCTCCCTTCCCTAACGTCCTGATTTTTCCCCCCTTCTTTTTTTCTTCACCCGTTCCTCCAAACGGACCCCTCCTGCGGCAGCAGTGCGCAGCAGCAGAATGACAGCGGCGGCAGACGCAGCGATGCTTGCTCCCCTCCTCCTCTTCTTCCTCCTCCTCCCTCTTTTACCTCCCGCTGCCCTCCCTTCTGGTCTTCATCGCTTTTTCCCCTGCATTTGCACATTCTCGCCCTTTCTAACTGTGAAAGACAGGAAAAATAATGGCAGCAAGCTGATGCAACGTAGCATGTAGCTTCTGGTTGGTCAAAAGCCTTTGTTCTTCCAAATGCCGCCACCCAAGCACCATTGTCTCGCCTCTTGAGGCGGTTTCTCAGCATTCAGCCTTCATGAGCTGACGCTGTTGCCTGTTGATATTGATTCGTCAATTAGGGGCAGGACACATATGGAATTTTCATGATCTATATTGTAGAAATGTACCGAATGTTGATAGTTTTGTACACCGCCTGTGTTTTTCCTCCTATGATAAAAAAGTCATAGAATTGAGGGAGAATTACAATATCCAAACACAAGATGGAAAAAAAGATTCTTGTTGAAAATGATACATACACTGATAACTCAGTGTATTTCAGTATACTCTTACGAACTCTTTAGCTCACAAACTTTTTGCCTCATGAACATTAAATTTGTGCGAATATAATCTTGGCATACATACTAGTTTTCGGTGCACGAACAAAACCACGGTGGCTGGCGGATTAGTTTTCATCACCACGTTTCTTTGAGTGCAGACGTGGTTTGTTATCGAGTGGAGTACTTTTGCAATCATGGGACCGAAAAAGACCCCACCGCAGGCTCGCATTAAGCCGAAGAGGACACAGAATATATAAAAGACATAAAATGACGGTCGAGCAGAAGAAGGAGATCATCGAAAAACACGAACGAGGTGTGGGTTTGTGTGACTTAGTGTCCCAGTACCAGTACGCTAAGTCGACCATTGCTACGTGTGGCTAAGGGTGTTTCTGTAAGCAATGGTCTCAGGCAATAGAAGAGGTTGAAAAACTTCTGTTCTCTTCTATTATCGCCAAGAAAGCACGGCAACTTCACTCGGATATCATCAAGAGGCAACTACATCGACCATCACAAAAGTAAAAAAAAATGACTTTATTATAAAGTACAGTTTATTTATTGAATTACAATACAATAGCACATTTGTTCTACAGAAAATAAGGTATATTTTGTGTAGTTTTAAGGCTTATTTAGTAGAAAATTATGTTTTATGGGGACCTGGCAACAGATTTTTAATGGTTTCTTATGGGAAATAAATGTTTGGCAGACAAACTTTTCGCCTCACACACACTTTTGGGGTAACCAATTAAATTCGTAAGCTGAGGTATCACTGTACAAACATAATGCACACTAAATCCACCAGCGACAGAAACCTTACCAGGGGTCGGGAACCTATGGCTCGCGAGCCATATATGGCTCTTTTGATGATTGCATATGGCTCGCCGATAAAACTAAATACATATTCTCGCTTTTTTGCCGTTCATTTCCTGTTGGGGCTGCAGTTGGCGGAAAGCGCAATTTTGATTGGATGACACTGACCTAGGTTGGCGGAAAGCGCAGGTTTGATTGGATGATACTGGCCGTCAGTTGAAGCAGGTAAACGCCCCTTTAAATCAAACCGACAGTAAAAAAAAAAAAAAAAAAAAAAAAAAAAAAAGACGAGTACGCTCCAGCTTGAATGCATCGGAGGATTTGCGATTCTAATTTGCAATGAAACAATACCATCGATGAAGCAGTCGAATGTCAGTGATATTTTAACAAGCCCCATGTTAACGTTTAGCATCAATATACTTCTGCGAGAAATATATTGCAGATGGCAAGTGTAGAAGCTAATGAGCCGTGTGCAGGCGAGCTAGCAGTAACTTTGCCTATGGACCCGGCATGTTGACTTTTATTCCGATCGTTTGCCTGGATTTTTACCAATCACGAGGAACGGAAAACCATTCATGTTAACGGTGAGTACGGTCACAAAGTTATTTCAAATACATTCTGACATTTTGTTGAAAAGTGGCCGCACGTGCGTGCGTGTTTGCGTGCGTGCGGGTGTGTGTGTGTGTGTGTGTGTGTGTGTGTGTGTGTGTGTGTGTGTGTGTGTGTGTGTGTGTGTGTGTGTGTGTGTGTGTGTGTGCGCGCGCGCGCGCTCGCGTGTGTGTGGCTCTCACTGAAAAACATTTCTATATATTTCACTTTTATGGCTCTCTTAGTCAAAAAGATTCCCGACCCCTGCCTTACACCATTCCCTTTTGAATGTTTAGTCTTACGGAATCAAAATAGTCCCACGATGGGGAAATTTGCATTCTAGGTTATGTGAGAGTCCTGCTGAGCCTTCCTAATTTGGTCTGAATGCATTTGTTTTCGACCAACTTCTAGGATCTGAGACTATGACACAATATTACGACACACATTTCCGAAATGTAGGATCGGGTAATGCTAATGTTACGAAAATGCCCATACCAACTCTAAATTCTAAGTCACTTATAGTCTCACACACACACACCAAAAGACACAGCAACAACTGTTGAGGCTTCAGTCACTGGAACAACTGGAACAACTGCATTCAAACCTTAATGCTAATCCAGATCCTTCGTCTAAATTACAACACTTGAATGTGCTGAAATGTTCACTGAGGATTTGTTGTTTTTTATTCCTTCTTCTAAAATAAGTAAATAAAGGGAAATATTTAAAAATGTCCGCTGTTGGAGTCTGAGCAAGTGACAAGTGCCAATGAAAGCAAGTTAACGCGCCCATAACCGCACATAAAACAGTGCATACGAAACATGTAATTATTTACTTGCAAGTGTGCACACACACAACACACAAAGCAGACACACACACACATGCTGTCTTTTTATTGACACGTGAGACTAATCCGACTTGAAAATATTCCATCTTTCAGATATCATAACATTCCACATGTCACAGCGAATCGAGGGGGACTGACAAGAAATGCACTATGGGAACCCCCCCCCCTGTCTCTTCAACCCAAGATCTCATCACACACACAAACCGCAGCACAAAAATGCATATACTGTACAGCGTCCAGTTTGAAGTAAATGCTACTCCTTGAAAATCTCAGACGATATGAAAAAAAGGTAGTTTGGATTTTGTTGACAGATAAATAAACTGTTATATCTTGGCCTTTAAAAGTGTATTTGAACAGGTTCCACATGTTGGAAGTGCTTTAGTATTGTGGGAGGGAAAAACATTGCCAGAGGTCTGACCAGCGCTTCAACAATTGAAAATATGACGTCGATCACCATTCCCAAATTAGTTCAGGTTTTGTTTTTTTCTTCTTGGGTGACTTTTTTGTGACTGATGAAGCTGGAAAGCTTCAGGTGTTGTTAAAGCGCTATATAAACCAATATGTATGTATTGTATTTCCAGTTTATATCACTCCAGACCCAAATAATTTAGGAATTAAGTATTTCATTCTGATGAAAGAAGAGAGTCGAAGATTTCTAACGCTGCATTGAATGTTTATGTAGTCCTAAAACTCAATATTCTGTGGGTCCTGGAATTCGTGTGACAATGACAAAAACCCTGGCACTGGAGTGGACACATTTTTCACATCGTCTGGCAGTGAATGAGTTAAGGTAAAGTGGAAAAACAACAACAACTCAGTGGGCTTCAAATATTTTCAAGCTTACAAACTGCTCCTGGGATTTTTCATCATGGATGTCGTAGTACTTAGAAGTCAAAGTCAATGTGTTTCAAGGGCGTCGTCCATGATGTCAACCGAGTCCATGGAGCAAAGCTAAAGTCCAAGACTGACACAACAGGCTCCGAATCCACACCAGTGCTTTTCTGAAAATATGACAACCTAAGTAGAGACACGGATGACTGCATTTGTTCTGGCAATTAGTTTCTGGGACCAGGTTCAATTCTCTTCCAACTTGGTCTGACGAGCCCACGATTGGCACAATAGTCTGATTGTTCTGAAGGACAGAATGTAAAATAATCTTTGGCTGACTAATTTCCATCATGCTATTTTCCGCAGCGTATTTGTGTTGTTTGTTTGGGGGATGAGCTCTCGCTATCACGAGGAAGGAAGTCATGTTACGCTTCATTTGAGTCTGTAAGGACACCAACACAACAATCGCCTGGAACCTTGTTGACAACATTATCAATGTTGCCCCAAGCAATTTGTCCATAAACAACAATGTTTGTGAACTCGTTGAATAAAAACTAGTCATGAACATGTTTCACCTCTTTTGCACTGATAATTAATGATCACGACCACTATTAACTCATTCACTGCTGGAGATGTGAAAAAATGTGTACACTCCAGTGCCTGAAAAAAAAATTCTTAGAGAATGACTTGAGCCATTAAAAAATAATTATTAATTATCATAATGATTGAGATGTTCCCCAAGGGAGATGGCAGACCAGAGACTAAGTGTGTCTGGCAGGAGTCTGGACCAACGCGTACTATAGTGCTTTGAAGAGCAGATCAGATTTCATGTCGCTTTAGTGTCTCACTGTTTTTTTCCTTTGTTGTTGTTGTTTTTTGTGTGTGTCTCTATTAGATTTACAAAATAAAAGCATCAGCATGTGACATGAGGCTTCATCAAGAAAAAAACAGGTGGCTGCCATGTCTTGTGACTAGCCAATCATAGATTGTGAAAACTGCTCTGATCACAAGCCGCTTGTGTCAAGAGAATTGGCTAGTCATAGATATGCTAGTCACTAGCCAATCATAGTATCGCGAGTTGCTAGTGATAAGCGCATACTGGCCATAGCTAGCACAGTGTATTGGTCCCGAGCTGCATGAACAAATATATTGTGTTGATTTAATAGCAGTTTTGCCAACCCACAATAGCTGAAAGAGAAGAAATGGATTTGGTTGGAGATTTACTCTTAAAGTGATTTTCAATACGTACTTTTCAAGAAAAAATGGACATCATTAAGGAAGGTCGGTCAGTTATTTCCTGGCTAATGCTACCTTCTAGTGGACTTGTAATAAACCCCACCACATTTTTTTCTCGTTTGGATTGATTCAGACATAGCACTACTGAAGGCCTCGCCATGAAATCCACGGCCCGCCACACGATGGCAATTCAGTTCCCTCCCACATTGGAGCAAATGCCCCTTTCCACCTGCGTTTGTTTACCGAAAAAAACTAAAAGAAAGAAAACTCCTCCTTGGTGTGCCAGCATTTTGAGCTACACTTGCGCTGAGTTTGAAGTTAGGTCCCCTAAAATCTCATCTGGTCCAGATCCACATGTTGAAGCCTTGTCTGTAGTTTGTGAGCGCTTGAAACACATTGTTTCTTTGTAGATTTAATTACCCTTAAAGGACAACCGACATCAGTTTTTTGTGTCCTAACTGACATCAGAAAAACGTTTTATAGCATCTAAAATACCCAAAACACGCAGTATGATATTTTTATTCAAATGCAAAACACCAATAAAAATTACTTAATGTGTCCAAAATCTGCCAAAAATTGAGCTGCGAATTGGGCATTTTCAGAAAGTCCCGCCCCCAGTTCATGATGTTACGCCAAGACGTCTTGCATTGCTGGAGAATCAAAACAATGGCTTCAGATTCGGAGAGTATGCTTTCTTGTTACACATCCAGTTATGAATATGATTCATATCGTTCTGAAGAGGAAAGCATACATGTTTGCAATCGATTAAAGAATTTATTCCGTGCCATTTTGAGGTAACATTGTGAGGAAATGTATCACCCAAAAAGAGGCAGACAATGGCGTCCAAGCTCCTCTGCGGAATTAATCAGCCCGTTTCCACAGGCTGAAAAATTCCTTCCATGGAGCTTGGTCGCCCTCTTCTGGCGGCTTTTTGGTGCAACACGAGGTTTTCAGACCAAACAAGTACAGCAAAATTCATTGACGTAATGGAAGGACTGCTACAATGTGTCTTTTTTCGGTCAGGGGCGTTCCTTCAGTGACGTCACGTACGGGCTCGTCACCAACTCAAAAACAAGACTTCCTGAATATTCAGTGTGAGTCTTAAAACATAAAATATAGCTATATGCGTTGGAATCTTAAAATACGCTCAGTAGAAGTCATTTGAAGCCATTTTACAAATTATGGACACTTGTCCGGAGAGGCCGGTTGTCCTTTAACTCATAAACATATTTTCAACAACACAAATAGGCCCTTTGGTTTTAAGCCACAATGTCGTCAATTTGGGCATCATCCGAGCAGCTGAGCAGTTTTAAAATCTGATGGACGTAGCGCAGCTGTCGAAGAGTCCGTCCCTAGAAACATGACGATGCACTGTGATGGTTGCTTGGAGAGTGAAGGAAAGCCAGATGTCGGATTTAATGTTTTCCATAAAGTGAACTTGTGTGTGTGTTTTGCCACGGTCCTCCTTCCTTCCTTCCTTCCTTCACCGCTTGCCTTCATTTGGTCTGGACTTCATCAATGATTTAGCATGTTTACGTGTTCCATCGCTTCATTTCAGCAGATGTACTGATTTTGATGCTTGTTAACTCATTCACTGCCAATTTATTCGTGAACTGAAAATATGATGTAGAGTGCCATTCTTGAAATTTTTCGGGTTTTGTTTTTTTCTAGACCTCTGGCATTTTCCCCATTTCAAAAGGGCGCAGCATTTCCATGTTAGCGCTTTGTACCAGCTCCAGCTGTTGTCCAAGTGCTATATAAACCAATGTGTATTGTGATGTCATGGGAGGCTAGCTCTCAGTGGGGCAGGACAAGGAGTACAATGGGCGACAGGTTTGAATGCAAACAAAGATTTTAATAAGGGGTTTCAGGGGGAAATCACAGGCAAAAAAGGCAAGAATAGTGTCCCTTCCAATTCTTAAATTATAACAAAGTCTCTTTTGAGGTGAAACTGAATATGGGGTTCCTTTCCATATATTTCTAGGCCCCACCCCTATTGATGTCATTCCTAGGTAGCCTAGCCACCATTAGCAAGGTTCCAAATCCGGTGCTCCGTCCTATGGTCCCAACTGGGGATGAGTCCCATGCAGCAATCCGCGTCTCGGTATTCCTCCACAGAGGACAACAATGGAGCTTGTCTCTCCCCGGTTACAACTCAGAGGCTCTCTGGCCTTAAAAGCCTTGCATGGCAATCAAGCCATGATGAGCCAAAGGTGTGGGGTTTGCACTGCTGCCTTCCACCAGAGGGGGCCAAAACTCTCGCTGGGTGGAGCTATTTTAGGGGAATATATTTCCCCTCCAGGATCCAGCCTCTCGTGACATCACAGGATGTATTGCATTGTATTTTGTACAACCGCCCCCCCTTTCAAGCTCAGATAACTCCAAATCCATATAATTTAGGCATTACCGTATTTATTCGAGTATAACGCGCACATGTGTATAACGCGCATCCTTAATTTTCAATTAATAATCGGTATAAAATTTTGTTTCACTTTTTCTCGGCTCAGACCAAGCAGTCAGTGACAACATGCTTCAATGATAAAAATCATTAAATCACAATGTAAACTCTGGATATTGGTAATTGTGCAAAACACCAATGTTTAATTCAGGTTTCAGTGTGGGCGAGGCGAGGTCAGGGAATGAAGTGTAGCTAAAAAAATGGTTGTCAACAAATAAAAAAATGGAATCCATGTTACCCGGGTCTTTCTAAGAATCGAAACTGAAGGGTGAGAATAGCCATGGAGATGCTGCCCCCTCCTGGAAGGGATAAAGCATTAAATCTATATGAGATTTTTTTTCCCAGGCCTCGTTTATAACACGCATCCAAATGTTTTGTTATTTTTTAGAAAATTGTGCGCGTTATACTCGAATAAATAAGGGAACTCATTTTTTTCTGATGAAAGAAGAGAGTCTAAGGTTTGATGTAGTCCTAAAACTCAATATTCCTTGGGTCATAGAATTCGAGTGACAATGATAAAAACCCTGGCACTGGAGTGGACACAATTTTGCAATTTTGTATGGCAGTGAATGAGTTAATATGCTCCTGAGGACGGGAAATTCCGTGTATGTTAATACATGCACAAGCGAGAGGCAAAAAAGGGGCTAAGCACAGTTATTTTGACAATTTTTCAGCTCCAATTATGACATTTCTCAAGTTTTACACAGTGTGGAAATTGACTTGAGTGGCGACCTAATAGGCCCCCAGACACCAAAAAACTATGTTTGTGTTAACAGTGGAGGAAAAAGTCAAGACTCTAAGGAACCAGTGGAGATGTGGAACAGTTGATGCACAAAACAGGTGTGGGTCGTGCACAGTAGCGTCAAGCCTTTATTGCCAGTTGTTCTACTGTGACATCATGCAACCCGTGTGCCATGCAAAAGCTCAGCTGGAAAGATGCCCAACAACCACATTGAACTTTGCACACAAACTTTGTTTCTGCTCATGCTTTTAGAGCAGGGGTCAGGAACCTATGGCTCGTGAGCCATATATGGCTCTTTTGATGATTGCATATGGCTCGCCGATAAATCTAAATACGTACATTCTCACTTTTTTCTGTTCATTTTCTGTTGGGGCTGCAGTTGGCGGAAAGCGCAATTTTGATTGGATGATACTAGCCGTCAGTTGAAACAGGTAAACGCCCCTTTAAATGAGCCCGACGAGTAAAACCAAAGTACACTTCTGCTTGAATGCACCGGAGGATTCACCTTTGTGGAGAGAAAAGGTTCTGATTCTAATTTGCAATGAAACAATACCATCGATGAAACAGTCAAATGTCAGTGACATTTTCACAAGCCCAATGTTAACGTTAGCATCAATATACTTCTGTGAGAAGTATGTTGTATGTTGCAAGTGTGGAAGCTAATGAGCCGTGTGCAGGCTAGCTAGCGATAACTTCGCCTATGGTCCCGGCAAGTTGACTTTCATTCCGATCGTTTGGCTGGATTTTTACCAATCATAAGGAACGGAAAACCATTCATGTTAACGGTGAGTATGATCACAAAGTTATTTTAAATAATACATTCTGCCATTTTGTTGAAAAGTGGGCGTGCGTGCGTCTGTGTGCGTGTGTGCGCGTGTGTGTGCGCGTGCGCTCGCGTGTTGTGGCTCTCACTGAAAAACATTTCTAAATATTTTATTTTTATGGCTCTCTTAGTCAAAAAGGTTCCCGACCCCTGTTTTAGAGGATGCAAAACCACTAGAGGGAGACAAATTCTGTTTTGTTTTTTGTACTTCGTTATAGATGTCCCTATGAAGTTGAATGGTGGTTTTTGCTTCTGGCCTTGAGTACAACTGGCATAGAATCACTTGCAACTCGACTGAAGATATTTACCGAGACATCACATGACCGGATGGGACTCACCAAGATTGTCACAGCAGACCTCCATGGAATCGGAGGAACAGTCGCTCAAGTCCTCAAAGGTGCCCCTTTGATCCTCCTGATCCCGACACCTACAGTAAAATAACATTTTTAAAGGATGCCATTTTGCATATGTTTTAAAAAAATTCCTTCATAAAATGTAATAAATGTTCAAGGTGGCCCGGTAGCCAAGTGCTTCGCATATCGACTTCATGGTGCAGAGGTACATAATAATAATAATAATACATTTCATTCATACGCGACTTTCAAAAAACTCAAGGTCACTTTACAGTCACAGGATACGTTTTTCTGTGGGTGAGCAGCGACCGCCCCACGTATACATATAATCAGTGGCGGTCCGTTCATTTCACACCTAGGCCTTCAGTGAAGTCCTGCTTAGTCTGACTTGAACAAATAGCCCTTGTAATACCATAATTTATGACACAATGGCTGGAGATATCATTTACAAAAGCACACGCACACAGTACTGGGCGTGGTATCACCTTAATCTTCTACAACACAAGCCATTTTCCGGAGCAATTACACATCAATAAATCTGCATCAGCAATTAGAATTTGTCACTATACGTGATACTGCAAACACTTAAAAATAAAAGGAAATTTAAAATCATTTATCCACAAAGTTTTATGAAGTCCACCAAGAATATGCAATCTTTAACAAGATTTTACGCTAAATTACAAAATGTCAGTTTAATATAAGAAAAACAACAAAACGTTTGCAAAACGAACTATTTGTTGAAAATAAAAGTAAACAAATATTTTGCATTTGTTCTTGAGAATAGGCTTACCTACATGCGACAGCGAGTTGTCCTGTCCTTCAGCCATTCCGGGTTAAAAAAGCGAGTAGATATACTTGGTTTTTCTGCTAAAGTTTCCGGGGTTCCGGGCTGAGGTAAAGTGAGTATCCAATCACAGTACGCGTACGTCATGTTCAACGCGAGGCCCTCTAGCTGGCCTTACTGTGCCAACTCGTGATCTGATTGGCTATCGCAACTGTAGATCAACTACATGTGCCCGTTCATGTACAGCGCACAGACGCCCTCACTGTTGATTCTGAAGGCATAGGTCAGATTTCATACAGCCTGGCGACACAAACTAGCTGAATTCTGATTGGATTAAAAACTCTGACCTAAAACTACAACACGGAAAGGAGCATAACCAAATAGATATAATATAACATCAAGAAAACAGTAGGTAGAATAATTATATATATATTTAGAAAAAATATTTTTTAAATGAAATTGACTTTTATTATAATTCTGATAATGATGTCTGATTATGTTAGGCCAGCAGAGAAGGCCTTGCTGGCCCTGACGGCCCACCACTGCATATACTGTTCATATATACATACAGTGTATGCATATATACACATACTCTACATATAAACTGTAATGTCATGAGAGGCTGGCTCTCAGCGGGACAGGACAAGGAGCGCAATGGGTGACAGGTTTGAATGCAAACAAAGGTTTTAATGAACGGTTTCAGGGGGAATTCACAAGCAACATAGGCAAGAATAGTGTCTCTTCCAATACTTAAATCATAGTAAAGTCTCTTCTGAGGTGAAACTGAAGACAGAGTTCTTTTCCATGTGTTTCTAGGCCTCACCCCTCTTGATGTCCTTCTCAGGTAGCCTATCCACCTGTAGCAAGGGCCCAAATCCAATGTTCTGCCGTATGGTCACAATTCGCGATGAGTTCCATGCGGCAATCAGTTTCTCCACAGAGCACAGCAATGGAGCTTGTCTCCCCCGGCCTCCACACTCAGAGGCTCTCTGCCTTAAAAGCCTTGCTTGCCAATCAAGCCGTGATCAGCCACAGGTGTGGGGTTTGAATTGCTGCCTTCCACCAGATGGCGCCAAAACTCTCTCTGGGTGAAGCCATTTTAGGGGAATGTATTTGCCCTCCAGAACCCAGCCTCTAGTGACATCACAATACATATATGCATATATACATATACGGTGCATATATAAATATATATACATATACTGTACATATATGCATATATACATATACAGTACATATATAAATATATACATATACATATATAAATATACGGTACATAGGGTAAACATATATATACAGTAAAGTCTCATTATATCAATTTTCTCCTTGCGGTCATAGAAATAGTATTATAATAAGCGGCACTATCGATATAACGAGACTTTAGCTTTATATATATATATATATATATATATATATATATATACATACATACATACATACAAACATAAAAATAGTTAACTGTTGTAACAATAATCTGGAATTTTTCACCTTTACCTAAATGGGGCAACAGCAGCCACGTTGACGCTTCCAGGAAGTTTGGAAGGCCTCCTTCCCTGATCAGCGATGCTCCTCACATCTCCATGGAAGCTCCTTCCTCCCCTCAAAGATTCCACATTCCGATTGTCTCCTTTCACGTGATGTTTCTGGGAACACGCAGCATCGTCCACACTGTGAGCATTGTCCACATTTCTCTGGCGGTATTTGCCAAAGGTCCAGTTCTTGTTGGTGTTCCTTCTAATCTGAGAGTGTCGAATAGTTCCTGTGTGAATGTCCAAGGTGTCCTTTGAACGAAAACTTTCCCTCTTGGGAATGCGAGGGCTGGTGTATGCTGAGCATGTTCCATCACTCCGCTGTGTCGCTGCTGACGGGCTTCTTATGCTGGAACTTTGGTGTAGCAGATTCCTCAGAGAGGAACCTCTCAGCAACAAATCAGAGGATCCAGAGGAATGGGACGGAAGTTGTTTTGTGGAATGTTGTAAGTGCGTGTTGGGATTTTGGAGGACACCGTATGGCATTTTGGGGTTGGCTTTCGAGAGAGGCATCCTGCGTCGACGCTAACCACTTTCTGCTCTAAGATGGCTATGCCTGCAGAGATAAAACGTATTCATTACATTCAGAATCATCCACATTTTTTGATTGGGGATACAGTGGGATCATCATTAGCACTAAAACGTTGAGAGATTTGGGTTTAGATCTCAAGTCAAGCCTTTGGATGTCGTGTTTGCATGTCCTGTCCTGTGCTAGCACAAGATTCACCTTTGTCCAATCAGATGTCAATTGACGTGTAAAAATGTCTAAACTTCCGAAGACATTGTGGAACGGGCTTGCTAACTGAATTAGTTGCTCAGTGAAGAATGAAGATCCACCATGTGCTCATTAAATCCTTCAATCACAAAGATGTTATAAAATGGAATTACAGTAAAGTCTCGTTATATCGATATCGGATATATCGATAGTCCCGGTTATATCGATACTATTTCTATGCACGCACGGAGAAAATTACATGCAAACAGGGTCGGATATATCGATAGTCCCGGTTATATCGATATTTTTTCGGACTCCCTTGAATATCGATATAACGAGACTTTACTGTACTTTGTTTTGCTGTTTGCATGCACGTTGTCTGCGATGAATTCATTTTTGTTTTAATGTGCGAGCTTGACCCATTTACATTTCTAACGGCATCCCATTTACTTAACTTTAAAACGTATGCTGATTTTGACTCATACTTCAAAAGACTGGACAAAGTGGCAGCATGTCAAATGGTGGCTGTTGGAATATTTTGGGACAAAGTGGCAGCATGTCAAAGAAAAAAATGGCACCAGAATTATTATTTACTCATAAAAAGGATGATGGTCTCCCCACTAATGGCGGCAGTGCAAAACGTGGCGTCTGGACCACGGACGGAACATTTCTGACCACAGACTTGCTGACGGAATGGGACAATAAAAGACAGCCACGGGCCAAGTAGTGTGGATGCTTTGAAAGAGTCAGAGCCACAGAGATGTGACATTCTATGTACCGAGAGCTGTCTACACCAAATTTTGAATTTTGCTGGGTATTCTGGTTTACCATCAGGTTCCAACCACAGCTGGCAGGTTCATTGGCGACTAAATCACGGTCCACAAAGGGTCGCTTTCATTGATTGAAAAACAATTTTAAAAAAACAATAAATAAATAATAGATAAATAAATAAACACATAAATAAATAGAAAACAAACAAATACATGAATACATAGATGAATAAATAAGCAAATAAAAACATTCCGAGTAGAGTGAACGGCGGCGCGAATGGCTGCCGGTGCTCACCCGCACAAAAAAATTGCGTGACTGTAAAGTGTCCTTGAGAGTTTTGAAAGGCGCTTATAAATGAAATGTATTATTATTATTATTAATCTTCTTCTTTGTTTTAATTAATAATTTTGTATAATATATATATATATATATAATAAATACATTAAAATCACAATTAAATACATAAATAAGTAAATGAATAAGCAAACAAACACACATAAAATAATATATTGAAAGTAAATAAATAGATACGTGAATCAATAAATACAAAATACAAATAAAAATTAATTACATAATTAAATACATAAATAAATGAGAAAATAAACACATGAATACAAAAATCTAAATGAATAACAAATAAATAAGCAAACAAAACCACATAAATATAACAAAATACATTAAAAATAAATAAATACAGAAATAGGTACGTAAATAAATGCATCCATAAATACATAATAAATAGATAAATAGATAACGCTGAACACAGGGGCCCCCCAGGGGTGTGTGTTGAGCCCCCTCCTCTTCACTCTGCTCACACATGACATCATCACCCAGCTCCACCGTCTTCATAAAGTTTGCGGATGACACAACTGTGGTTGGCCTCATCAACAACGATGAGGAGAAAGCCTACAGGGACGAGGTCAGCCGCCTGGCCACGTGGTGCAAGGACAACAATCTCCGTCTGAATGTGGAGAAGACGAAGGAGATCGTTGTGGACTTCAGGAGAGTGCGCCCCCAGCATGCTACACTCATCATCGACAGTGCTGCAGTGGAGAGAGTGAGCAGCACCAAGTTCCTGGGAGTGCACATATCCCAAGACCTGTCCTGGAGCTACAACACGTCATCACTGGCCAAGAAATCCCACCAGCGCCTGTACTTCCTCCGCAAGCTCAAAAGAGTTGTAGCCCCGACCCCCATCACGACCTCCTTCTACCGCGGTACCATCGAGAGCATCCTGACCAGCTGTATCACCGTGTGGTACGGAGCCTGCACAGTGTCCTGCCGTAAGACTCTGCAGCGCATCGTGAGGACAGCTGAGAAGATCATCTGTGTCTCTCTTCCCCCCCTTCAGGACATTTACAACACCCGCCTCACCCGCAGAGCCATCAGGATCGCTGGCGATCCCACCTACCCCTCCCACAGCCTCTTCAGCTTGCTGCCATCGGGTAGGAGACTGCGGAGTCTCCGAGCCTAGACCAGCAGGCTCAAGGACAGTTTCTGCCACCAGGCAGTCCGGAGACTCAACTCCCTCCCAGCCCTGCCCACCCTGCCCCTTCCCACTGCCACACTCACCGAACTATGAGTACACGCTACATGCTGTACTATCATCCTGAACTCTATTTTTTAGTTCTTTCTCATTTTTTTCTGCAAGACCTCACTTCAACCCTTTCTTGTTTGTTTTTGCATTACTACATTACATCACTTTATATACGTCACTTCCTCACTTTACATATGTCACTACCTCACTTTACATACGTCACTACCTCACTTTCCAGATGACAATACCTCACTTTACATTCAGAAATTACATGTATTGTCTGTTGTCAATTGTATGTCTTTTTAGCGCCGTTATAAGTGCCTTGCATGCCTTGCACGCTGGGTCCGAGAGGACATTAATTTCATCTGTGCTGTATGTCATGCATATTAGCATATTTGACAATAAAGCTGACTTTGACTTTGACTTCGATAAATAAATAAATAAATACATAAATACATATACGTAAATACTTGGACTACGATCCACTCACTGCAGCTCATCATGCTTCAGAGGAGTGACTCCATTTTCTCAATGCTATAAAAAGCTCTTGTTATAAAATATAAATGACCAAACTTAACAGAAACATTTTTGATGGTATTTTCCTTTTTTGTCACCAACATAAAGTGAGGCTGTATTCCAATTTGGATTTTTATTTTTGCCTTTTATATCAGGTATTAGTTTTATGACATACAGTCTTGCAAAGTATTCTTGTTTTTGTGGGCAAAAGCTATTTCACAAAAGTCATTGACAATAAAACAATGATTGCAATAGCGGTAATTCAAAATGGTGGTAAAATTAATAATTTAACATCGGTCAAAATATGAAAAGCAGATTATTAGTGATTTATATTAATGCCCGCCAAGAAGCCCAAATAATATATCAAAATTAAGCATCATAATTTTTGCAAAAGGCAGATTATTTTGAAGGTCAAATATGCAAATGAAGAAAAAATATATATCAATCAGTCGGACTCACCCTTTCAGCTCACCTCTTCCTCTCTTATCTCTCCTCATCTTCCAGTTAAATGGCAAGCAGGAGAGAAGCCGCCGAACGCCACATCCTCCTTGCGCCTGCTGCCTTTTTTCACGCCTCACGCCTCGCCTCCCATCGTCTTCCTCTTCCCTTTGGATGAATCCACCAAGCGCTTGTCACTTGCTTCTCTGTCTCTCTCTAGCTGTTTCTGTCTTTGTCTGTCTCTCCCCTTATTTAATAGATGAGTCCAGGCAGCGCTAAAGTGAGGGTGAGCGCTGTCCGAAAGGGTTGGCTAAAAATAGAAGTCTTGAGTTTGTCGCTGTCTCTTCGTGTGATGTCTAAAGCGAGCGGGAGGAGGACACAGACCGGGTCAAATCACGCCGCCGCAACATCTTGTAGCGAGAAGAGTGGAAGCTGTTTTACAGCTGTGAAATAAGGGGACAGAATCTGGGAGGGGGGGGGGTAAAACTCATTCCATTGTGAGACAGCAAAGTTATAATCTTATAAGAGAAAATCCACAATATTACTCCAAAAAATCATGTTGACACGTTACAAGAAGCCATGTTACTGTCACATCCTGATTGGCGTCAGGTGCGCGCCCCTCCCCTCCCTGCTCTCCGGGCTCACTCACCTGATTCCAATCCCATTGATTGTGCCTTCTGGCTATAAAAGCAACCCGGTTCCTCTGGGTTTTCGCCGATGTATTCATCTTTTCATGACACTGCCACCCAGTAGTACGCAGGTTGGTCCGGCTCTGCTGTCGTACCTCTCTGTTCGGATGCCTTACCTTCTGTTTTTCCCTGCGAGTGTCAGTAAAAACCCTTTTTGAACTATATTGTCTCCATCGAGTATTTTGGTTCCAGCTCCCCTCTTTTTTTATTGAAAAGAAAGATAAGTCCCCCCCCCGCACTACGCGCTGAGGTGCTGCACTGGGGACACGCATCCAGGGTCGCTTGTCACCCCGGGGTCAACAGGACGATGCACCTCATCGCCCAGCGGTTCTGGTGGCCGGACTACAGGAGGGACGTCGCGGACAACGTGAAGGCATGCCCCGCCTGCACCTGTGGGAAGGTCTCCCAGCAACCCCGGCGGGACTTCTCCAGCCACTACCAGTCCCCTCCCGACCCTGGTCCCAAATCTCCCTGGACTTCGTCACGGGCCTCCCCCCTTCCCGTGGCAAGACGGCCGTCCTCACTGTGGTGGACCGCTTCTACAAGTCGGCCTACTTCATTCCGTTAACCAGGTTGTCGTCCGCCATCGAGACGGCCCAGCTCCTGGTTAGCCACGTTGTCCGTCTCCACGGGATTCCGGCGGACATCGTGTCGGACCGGGGACCGTAGTTCGTGTTCAAGGTATGGAAACGTTTCTGTCGGTCCATCGGGGCATCGGCAAGCTTGTCGTCTGGCTAGCACCCTCAATCCAACGCCCAGACGGAGCGCAAGAACCAGGATATGGAAGCAGCTCTACGGTGCGTGTGCCTCCATCGTCCAGCGGATCGCAGTCGCCGCCAGGCACCAGTCTACCAGGTCAGGCAGGAAGTGTGGCTGTCCACCAGGGATCTCCGGTTGGCCGGGACATCGACCAAACTGGTTCCACGGTTCGCGGGTCCCGTCCCCATAGAGGCCGTCCTCAGCCCGGTCTCGGTCAGGCTTTGGCTGCCACCCACGTTGAAGGTACATCCGGTCTTCCACGTATCCCCCCTCAAGCCGGTGGAAACCAGCTCTCTAGCTCCGGCACCCACCCCCGCCCCCTCCCCGGATGGTGGATGGCGACCCAGTCTACACGGTGCGGGAGATATTGGACTCACGGCGCATGGGCAGGTGCTTGCAATACCTGGTAGACTGGGAGGGCTACAGGTCGGAAGAACATCAGTGGGTCCCCCGCTCCTGGATCCTCGACCCATCACTCACCCGAGCGTTCCACTCGGTTCACCCCTCCAAACCGGGTGGGCCGCCAGGGGGCGTCCGTTGAGGGGGGGTACTGTCACCTGATCGGTGTCAGGTGTGCGCCCCTCCCCTCCCTGCTCTCCGGGCTCCCTCACCTGATTCCGATCCCATTGATTGTGCCCTCTGGCTATAAAAGCCACCCGGTTCCGCTCGGTTTTCGCCGGTGTATTCATCCTTTCATGACACTGTCACCCTGCAGTACGCAGGTTTGTCCCGCTCGGCTGTCGTACCTATCTGTTCACTTGCCTTACCTTCTGTTTTTCCATGCGTGTCTCAGTAAAAACCTCATAGAGTATTTTGGTTCCAGCTCCCTTCTTTTTTTCCGTCCGCCGAGATCTGTCGCCTCCCCTTGTGCGGACGTGACAGTTACGAATGATTACTTAACTTCTATACAATAGTTTTAAAATAATAAGGGAGAAAATAGGTGGACAAGATTTTCAAGAACATATTGCAGTGAAACTTCACTTCTTTTAACTGGATTGTGACAAGCCCCTCCGTAAGATCTTAACTTACTGGATTTCATTGCTAGGCCTTCAGTAGTGGTGTTGTAAAAATGTGCAAATAGCTCAACAAAGTTTGAGAAATACTGTACTGGAGGAGAAATGTTCTAGAAAAACGTTTTATTTATCTAGCTATCCAGCTACCTAGTTCACTATCAAGCTCGCTACCTAGCGAGCTTCCTAGCGAGCTTCCTTGCTACCTACTTGCTATCTAGCTAGCTAGCTAGCTACTATCTATTCGCTATCTATTATATCTATTACTATATATTAGCTATCTATTAGCTATACCATTTCCTTTTTTTAGTCTTCTTTCAAAGGTATAAAGGATAACTGACTTGTCAGCCGCTGTCTCTTCCAAACGTAGTTGTTGTGACAGCAAATATTTTGTAAATGCTGCCTATCTTCAGTCATTGACGGGTTTTAATGTTAGCAAATACAGTGGCGATCCGTGCATTTCACACCTAGGCCTTCAGTGAAGTCCTGCTTAGTCCGCTTGAACAAATATCCCTCGTAATACCATAATTTATGACACAACGGCTGGAGATATCATTTACAAAAGCACACGCACGCAGTACTGGGCGTGGCATCACCTTAATCGTCTACAACACAGGCTATTTTCCGGAGCAATTTCACATCAATAAATCTGCATCAGCAATTAGAACTTGTCACTATACGTGATACTGCAAACACTTAAAAATAAAAGGAAATTTAAAATCATTTGTCCACAAAGTTTTATGAAGTCCACCAAGAATATGCAATCTTTAACGAGATTTTACGCTAAATTACAAAATGTCAGTTTAATATAAGAAAAACAACAAGACGTTCACAAAACGAACTATTTGTTGAAAATAAAAGTAAACAAATCTTTTTCATTTGTTCTTGAGAATAAGCTTACCGACATGCGACAGCGAGTTGTCCTCTCCTTCAGCCATTGTGGGTTAAAAAAACGAGTAGACATACTTGGTTTTTCTGCTAAAGTTTCCGGGTCTGATCTGTTGTCAGCTTGGTTGATTTGCATAGCACTGCCTCCGCTGAGGGCTGAGGTAAAGTGAGTATCCAATCACAGGACGCGTACGTCATGTTCAACGCAAGGCCCTCTAGCTGGCCTTACTGTGCCAACTCGTGATCTGATTGGCTATCGCAACTGTATATCAACTACATGTGCCCGTTCATGTACAGCGCACAGACCCCCTCACTGTTGATTCTGAAGGCATAGGTCAGATTTCATACAGCCTGGCGACACAAACTAGCTGAATTCTGATGGGATTAAAAACTCTGACCTAAAACTACAACACTGAGGAGCATAACCAAATGGATATAATATAACATCAAGAAAACAGTATGTAGAATAATTATATATATATTTAGAAAAAATTATTTTTTAATGAAATTGACTTTTATTATAATTATGACAATGATGTCTGATTATGTTAGGCAAGCAGAGAAGGCCTTGCTGGCCCTGACGGCCCACCACTGTGCAAATATAATATTCTGGATTTAAATGGGCTGAGGAGCTTCATGTGCACAAAAGTAGTGCTTGGAGTGTCTTATGGTGTCTAGCTGCCTATCTAGCTAGCTACCTATTAGCCAGCTCGCTAGCTTGTTATGTAGCTGGCTATCTATTAGCTAGCTAGCTTGCTATCTATTCGAGTGACTTTCAGGTTGAGTGAACACTGGAGCGAACACTTATCTTGTGACTGTTAAGTGACCTTGAGAGTTTTGCAAGGCGCTTATAAATGAAATGTATTATTATTTATTACGATTATTATTCTGACTATTATTACGATTATTATTTGAGTATTATTATTATTATTATTCTGTGTGTCTTAGTCTGAATCAATCCAGAATGAAAAAAAGTGTGGTGTGATTTACTGCAAGTCCACTCGAGGCTACCATTAGCCAGGGAATAACTCACCAACCTTTCCTAATGATGTCCATTTTTTCTTGAAAAGTCCATCTTGAAAATGGCTTTAACAGTAAATCTTTAAACCAAATCAATATCTTCTCCTCCTTCACCCGTTGTAGGTTGACAAAACCACTATTAAACAATGAATTTTCTTATGCAGCACGCTACTGATACAGTGTGCTACCTCTACCCAGTATGCTCTTATGACTAGCCGCTAGTAGTGATGTGTCGTTCGCGAACGAGCCAGTTCTTGGAGCCGGATCGCTGAAGTGAACGAAGAGAGCCCGCGACAAACAAGGAGCCGGAAATGGGAGCCATTTTTTTGGCCAGTCTTCGGTCAAAGCCGCATGTCATTGGTCAAGATCCGTGGTAGAGGAGGGAGGGTGGAATTACAGACACACAAATAATCATACCGGAATCATATATGACAAAGAATGCTGCTAGACATCCCAAAGCACGACATCCTACTTGTCACTTACATGCCACTTGATTCAAAATTTCAAAGTGGGGATATGTCTGCTGGATTGTTTTGAGTTCAATGAAAGACACATTTCAGAGAATTTAGCAGAGGAGCTGGGAGGTACTACAGGATGCATGCACTGTTTTGGAGCAATTTAAGCAGGTCACTGGAGATCAGTGTAGACAAGTACAGTGGACAAATGTTATCACATTATGATATTATTATTATTATTCAATTATTATTATTTTACTAGTTCATATTATAGCATTATTAATATGAAAAGCAAATTAGTGACAGGTGATCATCAGACCAGAGTAACCACAGGGAAAATGAAAGTTAGTGTATACTCTCTGCACATCAATAAAGCCATATAAATAAAGTTATTTGATATAGTGTATTTTTTACATGTGTAATTTATTTTTCACACAATTTTACATGATTTTTGGTAGTTAATTCAAGCAACCAAAAAAACTGAGGAGCCATTTAGGAGCCAAAACAGCCGAATCTTTTTCGTGAGCCGAGCCAAAAGAACCGGCTCTCTGAAAAGAGCCGGAATTCCCATCACTCGCGACTCGTGATACTATGATTGGCTAGTGACTAGTCAAGTGTGAAACAGTTAGGAAGGGAATCTGTACTGCAAATCTATTGATTGAGATCCTGCCCCGAACCCGAAGGGAGGACTTCAATTTCATCCAGATCTTGCACATGGGTGAAGGAAGAACGGAGCAGGAGGTGGACAAGAAGAAGTGATACAGGAGCTGATCTTGATCTTGATTCTATGACTTACAGTCATGAGCTTTGGCTTGTGACCAAAATGTTATTCTTCTACAAATTTCTCTTTGAGATGAAATGAGAATGTTGGTCTACTAAGAGGGACTCAGAGACAAGTGAGGTGTATTGGGGGGCCTTGTTAGTATGTATCCATTATGGACTGCAAATTTCCCCATTGCGGGACGAATAAAGGTATTCTGATTCTGATTCTGATTCTGGGGACTCCTCCCTGGTGAGCTGTTCCGTGTAGGTGCTTCTGAGAGGAGGCCCCATGGACAATTAAGGAATTGCAAGGGAGACCTTGGGATGACCCAGAAAGAGCTGGATGAGGTGGATCGTAAGAAGGGAATGTTTCCGTGCTTTAGACTCATGAACACACACTCATCTAACTCCTCCCACTGATCACATCAGTGTGCTACGAGCTGCTCACTATTTGCCCTCATCATCACAGTGGCGATCTTGACTGGACGTGAACTACCAGAGACAACATTCATTCAGGTACATATATTTTTTAAATCTCAAAATACACTAAATGTAGGGATATTTTTGCCTTTGATGTGTAATTCATGTAAAATGGAAAAACTTTACATTACAGTTAAAGAATGTTTTTTTTTTACTCTGCTAAGTTTTGGTCAAGGCGTTTGTTCAGAGTAAATTTGCCAATTGGAAATAACAGAAGGTAATAAAAGCCTGGTTTGAATTCTGCTTTTCTTTAAAAAAAAAAAAGCTCTTCAAAGACAAGAAAACGTTATCTTCAACTAATGTTGCCGGAAAGGAATGTCCTGTTTACAAAGACCGATCCAGAAGATTTAGGCCATTGATATTCTGTCATTTGAGCCGCTAGGAGTGGCTTCAAGGTACTCGACTGAGACTTTCTTCGCATATTTCCACGTTGAAACTGTTTCTTCTCCACGTGATGGACAAAATCCGACTTCAACGGACAGTTAGGTCGGCGGAAAATAATCATTGGCACAGCCCTACCCACTCTCGAGGACTTGCACACTGCAAGAATCCAAACAAGGGCGCGGAAAATCCTACTGGACCCTAGGCACCATGTCGACCACCTTCTCCAGCGCCTCCCCTAGCTCAGGCAGGCACTACCGATCCATGCGCACCAAATCCAGCAGACATTTAAACAGCTTCTTCCCCCGTCGCCAGTAATTCTCCCAAATAGAACTGTATATGGCCTCAACTTTTCTTACGATGATACTAGTGCAGCGTCTTCTACCCGAGTCAAATTCCTTGTGTGTTCTACATACATGGCCAATAAAGATTATTCTGATTCTGATGGTGTTCTGTGGTTATACTGAGACACTCAATGAAGGTTTAACTTGCATGTACCGCACACAGGATGCCTTTCGGAGGAGGGAACAAGTGTGGCTGCTGCCAGAAGACGGTCTACTTTGCAGAAGAAGTACAATGCGAAGGAAAGAGCTGGCATAAATCCTGCTTCCTCTGCAGTAAGTCCATCGACTTAAAAAAAGAAGAGACCTGTCAAGTGTCAATGTGGAATGCGGAGGATTCTGGCAAGCAAATTGGTGCGTTGACGCATCGGTGCCTTATATGGATGCGCTGTAAACATGTGACAAAGTTGTCCTTTTATGGATAATAAGGGGGGAAGGCGCACACACTCAGCCTGGAGCTTAGTGTTTATCTATGACACACAGTTGTTTGCTTTTTTGAAGGCCACAAGACGTTTGGAGCCATTTTCGCTGGGCATGACCTAGTTTGAGGTTGAGAGACATAATTCATTTCTTGGCATAATCGGGGTATTTATCAAGTAGTGTCAACAGAAGAAAAATCAAGATGGCGTCATCCAAATAAAATCCAGTCTTCTTCTTCTTTTCTTTTCGGCTTTTCCCTTGACGGGGTCGCCACAGCAAATCAGTGTCCTCCATCTTTAGAGGTTTGATCCGCATGTTTGTTTTGGCTAAGCTTTTACGTCGGATGCCATTCTTGACACAACCCTCTGTATTTATCCGGACTTGGGACCGGCACAAGAAGACTTATGTCCCTTTATGGCTACAGAACAAGCAACTCACTTAGTAAAAGGCTCCCAAACACAAAATGTCTTATGACAACTCTAATATGAAGACTGTAATACATATCAGATATCTGTTTTTTTGTGGATACTAGTGGTGGAAAAATGAGGCCTTTTGAAGCAAATGAGGCTTTCCATCCAAATATAATTAACAATAATATAATTATATAAAAATAAGATCTCTATTTGCTATCTACCTGTCTATGTATCTATCTAGCTGGCTATCGATGAGAAGGTTTCTTCAGCCGTCATCTGTACAAAAGTGAAGGTTTCGGACGTTTCGCCTCCTATCCAAGAGGCTTCGTCAGCGAACTAAAGTCTGACTGGTCGTATCGGCCCCATTTATATATCCCTAATGTCCAGACATGGTGGCGCCGGACACAGCTATGATAGGTCCCTACTCTCAGGTTGCCCCCCCCCCCCCCAACCTGAGAGTAGCCCCCCCCAACCTGAGAGTAGGGACCTATCATAGCTGTGTCCGGCGCCACCATGTCTGGACATTAGGGATATATAAATGGGGCCGATACGACCAGTCAGACTTTAGTTCGCTGACGAAGCCTCTTGGATAGGAGGCGAAACGTCCGAAACCTTCACTTTTGTACAGATGACGGCTGAAGAAACCTTCTCATCGATGGACCACTCCTGTACGACTGAGAGCTTACACAGACGTATCTAGCTGGCTAGCTATCTAGCTAACTATCTATTAGATATCTATTAGCAAGAGTGACTGTAAAGTGTCCTTGATATTTTTGAAAGCCGCTTATAAATGAAATGTATTATTGTTATTATTATTACAATAACTATAACTATAATAATAATTATTATTATATTATTATTATTATTATTATTATTATTATTATTATTATTATTATTATTATTATTATTAATTTGCTTTCTGGCCAATGCATCATGAGGCCTCATTTGTTCTACTGCGCCCGATTTCGGTTTGCCCGACGAAGAGGCTCCACGGGTTCAACAACCATCCTTCTCACGTAGATCCACTGTGAACCATTTCGGGGTTGGCCTCCCCTGGGCTGATAACAAACCCGTTATATGTGCAAAATAAATGTCATGACAGGGAGAGTGATTGAAATGCTACCATGGATTTGATGGGGGTCAAAATGGACGGAAGAAGATTAGGGCAGAAGAAGAAAAATCAAATCAAGATGGCAGGTTCTTACTTTAAGTCACACATGAAAGTGAGTATCCTCACTTTAACTCATTCAGTGCCAGACCATGTGCAAAAACGTGTCGACTTCAGTGCCAGGGTTTTTGTCATTTTCACTCAAATTCCAGGACCTGCAGAATATTGAGTTTTAGGACAACATAAACATTTAACGCACCGTTAGATACCTTAGACTCTCTTTTTTCATCTGAAAAAAAGTTTGTTTCTAAATTATATGGTCTGGAGTGATATCAGCTTGAAATGAGGGTGTGTGGCGCACACAATACTAACTAAGAATGTGAGACAACCCAAAAGACACGGACAGTCATTCAACTCACCATACAAGTTCCAGCTTGATGTCATCAAAATCCAGCAAGTAGCCATTTTGTCATTCAACGGATTATGAGGGCCACCCTAAACAGAAATGAATTTTAAATCCGAGTCTTTCAAGCACAAAGTTGTCATTCTAAGATCAAAATGTTGGGCTAAAAGTAAATTTCATTCCAAGAACCATAGTCATTGCTTGTTGTCCATGTTAAGGGCTTTGTTCCAGCTTCAGCTGTTCTTAAAGGACACCGACGTCTCCGGACAAGTTTTGTCCGTAATTTGTAAAATGGCTTCAAATGACTTCTACTTAGCGTATTTTACAAAGATTCCACCGCATATAGCTATATTTTAGGTTTTGAGACTCACGCTGAATATTCCGGAAGTGTTGTTTTTGAGTTGGTGACGAGTCCGTACGTGACGTCACTGAAGGAACGCCCCTGACCAAAAAAGGACACATTGTAGCAGTCCTTCCAACCCCTTCAATATATTTTGCTGTACTCGTTTGGTCTGAAAACGTCATGTTGCACCAAAAAGAGCCAGAAGAGGGCGACCAAGCTCCATGTAAGGAATTTATCAGCCTATGGAAACGGACTGATTAATTCCTCACACAGAGCTTGATCGCCATTATTTGCCTCTTTTTTGGTGATACATTTCCCCCCCAATGTTGCCTCAAAATGGCACGGAATAAAGTCTTTAATTGATTGCAAACATGTATGTGTTCCTCTTGAAAACTATTTGAATCATATTCATAAATGGATGTGTAACAAGAAAGCATATTCTCCGAAACTGAAGCTATTGTTTGGATTCTCCAGCAATGCAAGACGTCTTGGCGTAACGTCACGAAATGGGGGCGGGACTTTCTGAAAATGCCCAATTCGCAGCTCAATTTTTTGGAGATTTTGGACACTTTAAGTCATTTTTATTGGTGTTTTGCATTTGAATAAAAATATCATAATGCGTATTTTGGGTATTTTAGATGCTATAAAAGTTTTTCTAATATCAGTTAGGAAACAAAAAAGTGACGTTGGTTGTCCTTCAAAGCGCAATATAAACCAATATGTATTGTATTGAATAAGCCTTCAATCGGAATTTGACTCCTGGATCTTCTTCAGTGTAAATACATTTTTTAACAACCCTCTCATCGCAAGTGGTGTGTAAGAAGAACCTGGACAGCACGACGGTGGCGGTGCATGTGGACGAGATCTACTGCAAATCGTGCTATGGCAAGAAGTACGGGCCAAAAGGTTACGGCTTCGGCGGGGGAGCAGGGACCCTCAGCATGGACGCGGGAGAGGGTCTTGGAATTAAGCCTCCAGTGTAAGAGCAAAACGAAATGCATTGGGTGTATTCTTGTTTTTGTGTAATGAATAAGAAGCTATTGTTTGTATTTGGAGGGGTTCTAAATTGATCTTAACTCATTCACTGCCGGACGTGCGAAAATGTGTCCCTCCAGTGCCAGTGTTTTTGTCATTGTCACTTGAATTCCAGGACCCACAGAATATTGAGTTTTAGGATGACATAAACATTTGGTACAGCATTAGAAACCTTAGACTTTCTTCATTCATCAGAAAAAAAGAGTTAATTCCTAAATAATATTGGTCTGGAGTTATATGAGCTTGAAATGAGGGCAGCTGTCCAAAATACAATGCAATACATACATACATACATACATACATACATACATACATACATACATACATACATACATACATACATACATACATACATACATACATACATACATGCATGCCTTATCTGCACCCAAGCATGAAAAAAAATTACAAAAAAAACAAAGCCCGAACAAATTCGGGAATGGCGCTCTACGTCATATTTTCAATTCCCGAATACATTTGTGAATGGGTTAACTTAATTTAACATAACAAATTATAAAGTAGCAATATTAAGAGAGAAATTGCAATAATAATATTAATAATACATTTAATTTATAAACGGCTTTCAAAACTCTCAAGGACATGTTACAGTCAAAGGATAAGTTTTTCTGCGGGTGAGCAGTGGCGGCCACACGCGAATAAAAGTTACATAAGATAGGACCAATGATCAGAAAATCAAAACATAAAAAATAACAATATAATTACAATAAAATTCACATTTCATATAAAAAAGTACTTTTAAATTTTCATTGTAAAAGTAAAACACAAATACTTGAAAATGTATCTGACAGATTATAGGAGTAAGAAAATGGCATTCATTATTTCAACAATTTCATGACAATTGAGTCATATAATAAAAAAAAAAAAAAAATTAAAATACTAATATTTAGACGATTCTCTAAATATGACCCACTATTTTCTTGACAGAGAAACTCCGCACCATCCCACCAACAACCCCAATGCCTCCACGTTCGCCAAGAAAGCTGGCAGCTCCGATATTTGTCCACGCTGTAGCAAAACGGTCTATGCGGCGGAGAAGGTTATCGGGGGCGGTAATGTAAGAACAAAAAAAAAAAACTTATATTTTATGACAATTAAAATGTTCGGTAGAAGAGTTGACAATTTGTTTCTTTCCCAAGTCATGGCATAAGGCTTGCTTCCGTTGCGCGAAATGCGGCAAAGGATTGGAGTCCACTACCGTCGCAGACAGAGACGGCGAGATCTTCTGTAAAGGTATTACGACATTACTAGTCCATTCTCTGAGTTTTTCCTCTTTGTATATTTTGCGTGGCGGGCGGAATACAAAAGATAATTTTGAATTTAGCTCAAAAACTGCTTGTCAAAATATGGATTGGATTAATATTTATTAGTCTCGCAGTGAAGAAACCTACATTTCACAGCAGCAAAGTGGTGAACGTAAGAGGAAAGGAAGAAGTAGAAAAACAAAATACAGTCTCGCGGCGCCATCTTGAAGTCCAAACAACAACAAAAAGCTAAATACAGTGATACCTCAATTTACGAATTTAATTCGTTCCCATGTGTGTGTAAGGCGAAAGGTTCGTCGGCCAAACATTTATTTCCCATAAGAAATGATTAAAAATGAGAGTAATCTGTTACCAGGTCCCCATAAAACATAATTTTTGACAAAAAAAGCATTACAACTACACAAAATATACCTTATTTTATGTATAATAAACGTGCTATTGGATTGTAATTAAAGAAATAAATTGTGCTGTATAATAAAGTTGTCTTATTGACCTTTGTGATGGCCGTTAATGTAGTTGTCTCTTAATGATATCCGAGTGAAGTTGCCGTGCTTTGTCGGTGATAATACCGTCACTCACACTGTGCCCTGCTAGCTGCTTTTCGTTAATCCAAATCAACAGAAGTTTTGCAACCTCTTCTATGGCCTGAGACCGTTTCATAGACAAAACAGAAGCACCCCTAGCCACACGTAGCAATGTTCGACTTGGCGTACTGATACTGGGACACTAAGACACACAAACGCACACCTTGTTCGTGTTTTTCAATGATCTCCTTCTGCTCGACCGTAATTTTCTTTTGTGACCCCACCACTAGCCCGTGGTGGGGTCTTTTTCGGTCACATTATAGAAAAAGTACTCCACTCAATAACAAACCACATCTGCACTCAAAGGGGGGGGGGAACGCGTCCACCAGCCGCCATGGTGCGGTTTGACCATGTTGTTTGGTGTACATCCCACGAAAACTAGTTTGCCAGCCAGCGTGACGCTGTGTGGTTTGGTTCGTATGCCAAGATTATATTCTCGCAAATTTAATGTTCGTAAGGCAAAAGGTTCGTGAGCGAAAGCGTTCGTAAGCTGAGGTATTACTGTAACTAATAATGTGAGACAACTCAAAAGACACAGACAGTAATTCAATCTTAAGCACTTTCTTCAGCGGCTCTGTTGCATGAAGCAGTTCTACATGAAACAGGAGAACATCAAAGCATCTTTTCAACAGTGGATCAGGGACGTCATGGTGAAATGTGCACGTCTACTACAAGATAAATGTCGAAAGCAAACACGAAGCTGTAGCATTCCATTGGAAAAACCAGATTGTCTCACATCTACGATCCCATGTAAATCTGCTTCAATTCCAAGCCCATTCCAGGCACAAAAAAGCACAAACCTTATACGTCTGTCAATGTTTTGAATGGATGTGTACTAGTGACCTGCTATGTGTTCACAGGTTGCTATGCCAAGAACTTCGGACCTAAAGGTTTTGGTTTTGGTCAGGGTGCAGGAGCGCTGGCTCATTCCCAGTGAACTTCAGTTTGTCGACATCATCAGCTCAACTGCTTCTTTCCGTTCATCACACGACATCATCAGACAACTACACTAAGAAAAAGCACATTTTGATTGTCACAAGTGTACCCAAATATTGTAAATATTCATGTAAATAATGAAGTCATGCAAACCCCCAACCTCAAAGCAGGGATATATATATATATATATATATATATATATATATATATATATATATATATATATATATATATATATATATATATATATAGGGCGGGTGGTTAGCACACCGGCTTCACAGTACAGAGGTCGCCGGTTCGCGTCCCGGTCTGGCCTCCCTGTGTGGAGTTTGCATGTTCTCCCCGGACCCGCGTCGGTTTTCTCCGGGTCCTCCGGTTTCCTCCCACACTCCAAAAACATGCATGGCAGGCGGATTGACCACTCCAAATTGTCCCTAGGTGTGAGTGTGAGAGTGACTGTTGTATGTCTTTGTGTGGCCTGCGATTGGCTGGCAACCAATTCAGGGTGTCCCCCGCCTCGTGCCCGAAGACAGCTGAGATAGGCTCCAGCAACCCCCGCGACCCTAATGAGGAATAAGCGGTACGGAAAATGAGATGAGAGATATATAATGTATCATGAACTAGTTTTTTTTTTATATATATATATATATATATATGCGTGTGTGTGTATGTATGTGTGTATGTATGTGTGTGTGTAGATATAAATAGAACTACCAGCAAATTTGTAGTTCACACATGAAACTATTTGGATGAGGAGCGAAACGTCCGACACCTTCAAAGAAGTACAGATGACGGCTGAAGAAACCTTTTCATCGATGGACCACTCCTGTACGACTGAGAGCTTACACAGATGGATTTCCCTCTAAAGATTACCCTCTCGATAGTATGACTTCATTTTTGTCATCCCATGAATATGTTTACTATTTTCTTCCTTTTTTCAAAGTGACCCAAATACTCTCATGTCATAATGGACCGGTCGCAATGAACCTATACAACCTCGGCAAACAAGTAGTGACGGGAAAATGATGCTTCACTTGGTTTGATGAACCGTTGTGTTTTTCTCCTCTAGATGTCACTGTTAGTTGAAAGATTTCTGTAATATTCATTCAATCCTCCATGAAGCGTCTCCAGCTGGTCCAGAATGCTGCTGCTTGTCGCTTGACTGGTACTCGTAAGAGGGAGCAAATAACTCCTACTCTTTGGCATTCGACTCAGCATGATTCAGATTTGATCTTTATTTTACCCCCTTGGTGCATTCTACTATCTTTGTGACTCTTTTATTTACTGTATAGGATCGTGGTCCGTGTTAGGTGCTTTGTTCCCAACATACCAATCAAACACAACTGCTTCATGATGCATATTGAAGCTTCATTTTCCCCATCACGAAGCAGCGAATAAAAAAACTACAGCTTTTGAAAAATTACCAATTTGATCACTATTTCTTTCAAAGTGAATATAACTTCACTACCAGCATGTGTATGAGAAGAATAAGAGCAAACCTCAATAGATCAGCCGCCACATACAAGCTCACTTGAATTGGATAGATTTTGACATCGCCGCCGCTTTATTGAAATGCCGCTTTATTGAAATGCAAAGAGATGCATGCTTGGTGAAATGCAAAATAAAGATCCAGTGCCCCCATCACTGCTGCCAGCATCGTTTGACCAACATTGTGTCCTTTTCTTATACATATAGCAGAATAGAAAATATGCCAAGTGTATCATACTCAACCCGGAATAACTCAACTAGATAGAAAGCGAGCTAGCTAACTAATAAATTTTGACATTTTGATAAATAGCGAGCTTGCTAGATAGCTAATATGTTTCCTGACTCAAATAGCTAACTAATAGATAGTGAGCTAGCTAGCTAATAGATAGAAGGAAAAACACATAAGTAATCTTCCTTTCCTTTTGGCTTTTCCCCTCAGGGGTCGCCACAGCGAATCAATGTCCTCCATCTGTACCGGTTTTGTGCATCCTCTTCTCTCACACCAGCTACCTTCATGTCCTCTTTGACCACATCCATAAACCTCCTCTTCGGTCTTCCTCTCGGTCTCCTGCCTGGCAGTTCAAGGCTCAGCATCCTTCTCCCGATATCAGAATCAGAATCATCTTTATTGCCAAGTATGTAGGACACACAAGGAATTTGTTTCCGGTAGAACACGCTGCACTAGTATCGTTGTCAAAAAAAACTGCTAAGTGGCACTATACAGTTCCATTTTGGCTACTGTTGAAAGAGTTCAAAGAGTTAATGGCTTGGGGGAAGAAGCTGTTTAAATGTCTGCTGGATTTGGTGCGCATGGATCGGTAGCGCCTGCCTGAGGGGAGTAGCTGGAAAAGGTGGTGGGCAGGGTGCGGAGGGTCCAGTAGGATTTTCCGCGCCCTAGTTTGGATTCTTGCAGTGTGCAAGTCCTCGAAAGTGGGTAGGGCGGTGCCAATGATTTTTTCCGCCGTCCTAACTGTCCGTTGAAGTCGGATTTTGTCCATTTTTGTGGCGGTCCCGAACCAAACGGTGATGGAAGAACACAGGATGGATTCGATGACAGCCGTGTAGAAATGTTGCAGCACCTCCTGTGGCAGGCCATGCTTCTTTAGCAGCCTCAGGAAGTACATTCTCTGTTGGGCCTTTTTCAGGATAGAGTTGGTGTTGACCTCCCACTTCATGTCCTGGGAGACTGTGATTCCCAGGAACTTGAAGGTCTCAACGGTTGACACCAGGCAGTTGGATAGTGTGAGGGGTAGCTGTGATGATGGATGTTTCCTGAAGTCCACGATCATCTCAACTGTCTTGAGCGTGTTCAGCTCCAGGTTGTGACGGCTGCACCAGAGCTCCAGCTGCTCCACTTGTTGTCGGTACGCAGACTCATCGCCGTCTTTGATGAGACTGATGACCGTGGTGTCGTCTGCGAACTTTATGAATTTGACAGCTGGGTGCGTTGAGGTGCAGTCGTTCGTGTAGAGAGAGAAGAGCAATGGAGAGAGGACGCATCCCTGCGGGGCTCCAGTGCTCGTGGTTCGTGTTGTGGATGATATATTTCCCAGTCTGACCTGTTGTGTCCGTCCTGTCAGGAAGCTGAGGGTCCACTGGCAGATCGTGGGGGACACACCAAGCTGGAGAAGTTTGGGGATGAGGAGTTCTGGGATGATGGTATTGAACGCAGAGCTGTAGTCCACAAACAGGATCCTTGCGTAGGTTCCTGTGTTGTCAAGGTGGTCGAGGATGTGGTGCAGTCCGATGTTGACTGCATCCTCCACAGACCTGTTTGCCCGGTAGGCAAACTGAAGAGGATCTAGCAGAGGTCCGGTGATGTTCTTTAGGTGGTTCAGCACGAGGCGTTCAAAGGACTTCATGACCACAGACGTCAGAGCGACAGGTCTATAGTCGTTCAATCCCGAGGGTGCTGGTTTCTTTGGAACTGGGACGATAGTAGACTGTTTGAAGCAGGATGGGACTTCACATAGTCGCTCTCTCTCCTCTGGACATGTCCAAACCATCTCAGTCTGGCCTCTCTGACTTTCTCTCCAAAGCCTCTAATATGAGTTGTCCCACTAATGTACTCATTCCTGATCCTATCCAACCTGGTCACTCCCAAAGAAAACATCAACATCTTCAGCTCTGCTACCTCCAGCTCTGCTTCCTGTCTTTTCTTCAGTGGCACTGTCTCCAGTCCAAACATCATGGCTGGTCTCACCACTGTTTTCTACACTTTTCCTTTCATCCTAGCTGAAACCCTTCGATCGCACATCACACCTGACATTTTTCTCCAGCCGCTCCAGCCTGCCTGGATACGCTTCTTCACCTCTTTTACACACTCTCCATTGCTCTGGACAGTTGACCCCAAGTACTTAAAATCCTCCACCTTCTTTATCTCTTTTCCCTGTAGCATCACTCTTGCACTTGGATCCCTCTCATTCACACACATACATTCCGTCTTGTTGCGACTGATCTTCATTCCTCTCCTTTCCAGGGCATATCTCCACATCTCTAATTTCTCCGCCACCTGTTCCCTGTTCTCGCTACAGATCACGATGTCATCTGCAAACATCATGGTCCAAGGAGATTCTTGTCTAACATCGTCTGTCAGCCTGTCCATCACCATAGCAAAGAAGAAGGGGCTCAGAGCTGACCCCTGGTGGAGCCCCACCTCCACCTTGAATTCCTCCGTCACACCGACAGCACACCTCAGAACTGTCTTACAGTCATGATACATGTCTTGCACCGCTCTGACATACTTTTCCGTCACTCCAGACTTCCTCATGCAATGCCACAGCTCTTCTCTGGGCACCCTGTCATACGCTTTCTCCAGATCTACAAAGACACAATGCAATTCCTTCTGACCTTCTCTGTACTTCTCTATCAGCATTCTTAAAGCAAACACTGCATCTGTCGTACTCTTTTGTTGGCATGAAGCCATACTGCTGCTCACAAATGTTCACTTCTGCTGTTAGTCGAGCTTCAACTACTCTTTCCCAGAGTTTCATTGTATTTATTCCTCTGTAGTTAGTACAACTCTGCACATCTCCTTTGTTCTTAAAAATGGGCATGAGTACACTTCGTCTCCATTCTTCAGGCATCTGTTCACCATCTAAGATCTTGTTGAATAACCCAGTCAGGAAAACCACCGCCACCTCACTAAGACACTTCCATACCTCGATTGGTAAATCATCAGGCCCGAGTGCCTTTCCCCCCTTCATCCTCTTCAGCGCCCTCCCCACTTCATCCTTGCTAATGCTTGCTACGTCTTGGTCCACAACAGTCACGTCTTCTACTCTTTGTTCCTTCTCATTTTCCTCATTCATCAATTCTTCAAAGTACTCTTTCCATCTTGCCATCACACTACTGGCACCTGTTAATGTAATGTTAACATTGCCATCTCTATCCTTGATCACCCGAACACACATAAATAATGCGATGGTGAATCGTTGATTGTTGCACCACGACTACTATTTGGTACTCGCTGACACAAATTTCCAGTAGACAAATCAGCCCATTTCCAACGGAGCTTTGTTGTCAACGCTACATTGGTGTCATTGACGGCTCGAATTGATATGTGAGGACTCCTTTAATCGATTGCAAACATTTATGCTTTCCTCTTCAGAACTATTTGAATCATATTCATAACTGGATGAGGAACAAGAAAGCATCTTCTCCGAATCTGAACTCCCTGGGTCCATTATTTGGTTTCTTGAGCAAGACAAGACGACCTGGCGTGACGTCACGAACTGGGGGCGGGACTTTCTGAAAATCCCCAGTTTCGAGCTGAATTGTGGCAGTTTTGGGACACTTTAAGTGATTTTATTGGTGTTTTGCATTTGACTAAAAATATCAGGCTGCGTGTTTTGGGTATTTTAGATATAACGTTTATAAAACGTTTTTCTGATGTCAGTTAGGAAACAAAAAAAAAATGTGTCGGTTGTCCTTTAAGTATGCCTTTCTTGATACTTGCACTATGTACAGTTTTTTATGAAACGATTTTGCACATTTACAGTATACAGTCGACATTTTAGTTTGCTATGCTTAGAATATCTTGTTTCTATCCATTCACCCCCCCCCCACCCCATCCTCTTTCAAATTGCTGCTGTGGACTGCAAATTTCCCCATTGTGGGACGAATAAAGGTTTTCTGATTCTGATTCTGATTCTGAAAGGTGTGTATAATAATAATACATTTAATTTCCAAGCGCCTTTCAGAACACCCAAGGACACTTTACAATTAAAAGAACAATACACAGAACAATAAAACCATAAATGATAAATAATAAAATAAACTAAACCGTGAATGAAAACTAAACCGTAAGTGATCCGAAAAGTGGTCCTCAGAAAAACATGAAAATGTGAATGTGTGTATGCGCGCGCGTGTGTGTGCGTGTGTGTGTGCGTGTGTGTGTGTGTGTGTGTGTGTGTGTGTGTGTGTGTGTGTGTGTGTGTGTGTGTGTGTGTGTGTGTGTGTGTGTGTGTGTGTGTGTGTGTGTGTGTGTGTGTGTGTGTGCATTCAAATACTAGAGTGAAAGAGGAGGGACAAAGGCGCCTGTGAGATAAATATCCCCTCTGCTCTCCTTCCCCACATCACTTGCTGTGTCACTTCATCTTCCAAATAAGGTATGTAAGGGCTAAGCAATTATATACTTCTTAGGTCAGTTTAACAGGGCATTTGATTAAGATTGTTTGTTAATATTAAAATATTTCAGTCAAAAAACATCCAACTGTTTACTTGTTGCATTTCATTGTGACGATGGAGTTCGGGATTGTCTCAATGTCCTTATAACTCATTAACTCATTCACTGCTGATGACGAATTTATTCGGGAATTAAAAACTATAACGTAGAGCGCCATTCCCAAATTTGTTCAGGTGTTGTTTTTTTCATGCTTGGGTGTCAATAAAGCACTGGGCAGACCAATGGCAATGCTTTTCCCTTCCACGTGGGGACAGCATTTCCCTTTTTTCCATATTCCCTATTTGTTCCAGCTTCGGCTGTTGTTAAAGCGCTATATAAACCAATATGTATGTATTGATTGCATTGTATTTTGGATAGCCCCATTTCAAGCTCAGATAACTCCAGATCCACATAACCTTGCAAAACTCTTTTTTTCTGATGAAAGAAGAGAGTCTCAGGTTTTTTTACGCTCCTTTGAATGTTTATGTAGTCCTAAAAGTCAACATTCTGTGTGTCCTGGAATTTGAGTTACAATGACCAAAACCCTGGCATTGGAGCAGACACATTTTTGCACATCGTAAGGCATCGAATTAGTTTTTTTGGGGTGATTGAGTTATCTATGTCATCTAATGTCCTCGTGAGTGACTTTTTACAAAGCTTGAAGCATTCCTAGGAGAAGGAATATTGGTTAAAATTGGTAGTAATTGAATCCATGTTGTTGTGTCATGTCTGCCATCACTTGGCTGTTTTTGGCTAAGGTGAGAATGCAAAGCCAAGAGGGGCTGCTCCAGGGAGGGGGCAGGGGGAAGTTGACAGTTTGATGTTATCCAGCAGGCCTTTTTTTACAAATAACACACACTAATGCGAGCTTAGCATATACATAAAAAACAACTAAATAAACAAACAAAAGAATCGCACATACACTAAGATGTGAGTAATTCAATAAATACTTGTTGGGGAGACAATGGGGGGGGGGCAATTCCATTCCAGGAAAAGCCAGACACTCATCAATGCGGTGGAATGTTGCTGGAGTGGAAAGGGTATTAAGATCCCTTTGGGGCCCCTCACCCCAAAAGGTGTTATTTTTGTCTTTCAGGGTCAACTCAGATTGTCAAGATGCCGGAGAAAGTGTAAGTGTCGTGTTTGACGTCTTTCAACTGTGTTTATTTTGAGATTATGATTAGCAAAAATCTCTGTCATGATGCTATCTATTCTTGTTGTCATTTCCGATGCTTCCATGATAGGCCCGAGGTAAGACTTTCAAAGCTGCGTTGGATGTGTTCAAACGCACCGATTTGCTTATGCTCTTGATTTCTGCAGAGGAAATCGAAAATTTCGGCTTCTCGCAAGCTCATGCTGAAGGTGAGGGTTCAATCACGCAAATTTGAAAGAAGTCAAGGATTTCCGATTGAGTTTTTCTGTTGTTAAAGCACTATATAAATCAATATGTATTGTATTGTATTGTATTGTATTGTAGAGTTTGATGGTGGCCAAGGCCAAAGAGGATCTCGAACAAGAGCTGGTGGAGAAAGAGAAGCAGAAGGAAAAGTACCTGGAGGAAAAAGCGCCCATGTTAAACATCAACTCAATGAGCCTGGAGGAGCTGCTGGTACTGTAGTACAAATGTGTCAAGATCCTTTTCCATTATTTTTAGTTTTGTCTTTAACTCAAGAAGAAGATTTGGGGTTTGAAAATATGACGTGGAGCGCCATTCCTGAATGTATTTATTTATTTATTTATTTATTTTTGAGTGCCGATGAACTGCTGGTCACACCTCTGGCCATGTTTTTTCCCTTCCACAAGAGGGCAGCATTTCCCTTTGTTCCCCTTTTACCGTTTTGTTCCAGCTTCAGCTGTTGCTAAACCGGTATATAAACCAATATGTATGTATTGCATTGTATTTTGGACAGCTGCCCCCATTTCAATATCATATAACCCACATCATTTCGGAATTCACTCTTTTTTTCTGGTGAAAGATGAGAGTCTAAGGTTTCTTACGCTGCATTGAATTTTTATGTCACCCTAAAACTCAATATTCTGTGGGTCCTGGAATTGGAAAGAGTGACAAAAACCCTGGCACCAGAGTGGACACATTTTTGCCCATCTGGCATTGAAAGAGTTAAAATTGGCGAGCCATCCCACAATGTTTCCAGGATGGAGCTGGGATCGAATGCACGATCTCTGCACTGTGAGGTCAACATGCTAACCACTGAACATGTCAAATAGAAGTGTCAAACACATCGGTAAATCTGGTTCCAGGAGCTCCATTTTGGCGTGGAATTATGAAGTTAGAAGTTTTCTTGAGATTCAGTAAATTTTTCCGCAAATTTCAAAAGAATCCAAAGACAAAACTGATTTAATGGCAATTTTGTGTCATGTCACACACCTACTGAATACCAAAATACGTCTTTCTAATGTCTTTGTAGAAGCTATGTGAAGAACTACACTCCAAAATCGACGTGGTAGATGAGGAACGATACGACATCGAGGCCAAAGTCATGCACAACACCAGAGAGGTAAACGCCACACAGACGTTATCAATCGTGATCTGTAGTTCATACTTCTTCTACTGTTCTGGTTTAGATCAAAGATCTGAACATTAAAGTTCTGGACCTACGAGGGAAGTTCAAGCGACCCAACCTTCGGAGGGTGAGGGTCTCGGCCGACGCCATCTTACGTTCGCTGTTGGGCTCCAAGCACAAGGTCTCCCTGGATCTGCGAGCTAACCTCAAGTCGGTCAAAAAGGAAGACACGGAGAAGGTCAGTGGACGAGAAAAAAATATATGCCGTATTTTCACGACCTAAGGGCGCACCGTGTGAAAAGGCGCAGTCTCACTTATGTGTGCCATTTCTGTATTTAACTTGGACATTGAGCGCACCGGCTGATAGGGCGCAAGTTTTATATACCGGTACATATCCTCTACTGCCATACGTACGTCCGCCTCACAACAACACACAGGCATACAAGTGTGCGTATTTAAAAAACAGATCTGGAGCAAAACAGACTTTGGTAGTACTTTATTTATTAATTACAAAGGAAGAACATTTTGGAATCATCACTCAATAGGCGTCGGCATGGTAAAAAATAGCACATTACCGGTACCGACTTTTCCGAAAGCTCGAACCGCCGTGCCAGCAGACACGTTAGCCCAAGCATCCACAATCCATTGGCAAACTGTGGCGTAACATCCAGCCCTTTTCGTTTGCCTTAATAATGACGCCTTCTGGAAATGTCTCTTTAGGCAAAGTCTTTCTTTTAAAAAATCACAATCGGGAGTTTCCCTCCGTTAGCATGGCAGCCAAGCACAACAGGAAACAAAGCATTTTCGCGAGCTTTTCAGAATAATTCCCCGGCTGTTGCTGCGCTACCGCAGGACTACGGTAGCCCGGTGAATTATTCTGAAAAGCTCGCATAAATGCTTTGTTTCCGGATGGAAAAATGGCACAATTTCATAAAACGCCAGCACCAAGACGGACCTCCTTGGAAAAGTTCAATTTTTATCTAATACGTCCGCACTACAGGGCGCACCGCACATTTTGAAAAAAATCTGAGACGTCTATATGCGCCTTATGGTCGTGAAAATACGGTAATAATAATGTCAGAGATATTCGGTCAGACACTGTGAACAAAGGCTCGAACACAAGAAGATTGTCTTTTACTGCCGGCAGGGGACGTAGCCATTAATGAGCGACGCCCAACCTCTGCAGCCCTCTGCCAAGCTATTTATTGAGACTATATGCAAATTTAAGTGAACCATTAGTAAAACATAGTCTTATTGATTTGAATACCACGGCCCAGGACGTCCAAAGCACTATAAAACAAGAGAACATATACATTTTAATTGTATTTCCATTCCATGAACTGATAGGTTTGTAACCTGGCTAATGACGTCTAGATGTGTCGGAGGGACAAGTCCTCAATCACTCCTCTGAAGGAGTTGACCAAGTCCTAACTTGTGTCCTGTGAAAGAGGTGACCAAGTACTAAATTAGTCCAAGGCTAGATCTCCTACATGAAGATGACAGGTTACCGGGTTGTGTCTGTTCACCTCAGAGTGACCCCAGCTTTCTCTGGGCTTCCATTGTGGGCTTGGTGTTCGTCGGCTAACTAACCTTGAAACTTTTAGATATGATAACTTCTATTCTGTCTATTGTCTATCAAATAATGAACAAATTCCCTGGCTGACTGTGTCTTGTTCAGGAGAAGACAACAGAGGTGAGCGACTGGAGGAAGAACGTGGAGGCCATGTCGGGCATGGAAGGCCGCAAAAAGATGTTTGACGCTCAGGGTCCTCCTCAGTAGATCTTGTCACTGAATTTTCAGTTCATCGGAAGACAACACAAAAATACTCAACTAAAGATGTGTCAGCATTTCTGTTAGTATAGTCTCTTCCATTGCCTTCCCAATAAACACGTAACACAAACTGAGCTTGTGTTTATGTCAAGTCATTCACACTCCACGACAAAAACCAGAGTTGTTCACAATATACAGTTGCTCATTTGTCTCGTATACACTGCGTAGAATTGATGAAAAGGTTTCTTCAGCCATCAAAGAGTCTGTCAGATTAATTTCGGTCTTGAGGCTGACTTTCAAAATCAAAGAGAACTTCAGGAAAATCTGGAAAAAAATAGGAGTCTGTCACAACAATGCTAGTCAATGTATCACAGTATGTAACAATAGGATTGTGGTTTTTTTGCAAAACGGTCACAGCAATGCCAGTCAATGGATCATGGTGTGGTTTTTAGCGAAATGTGTGTTATTTTTTCTTCTTTATTATTAGCATTCCGACCAAATGTAGGTCAGTTTTCTTCTTGACCACATGGAGGTGGTGTTAACTCACTATTTAGATAGAGTGATGCTTAGATAATTGTTCTTCTGGAAGGATTCTTTTTCTGCAGATGAACGTTAGAGTTCTAGCAGATCTCCCCGAGCTCAGTCTCGTCTAATTTCTCATTTTAAACCAGCTAGATCAGGAAAAGGAATAATCCTAGTGGTCTCCAAGTTTGATTTTTTTCCACTTACAGATAATGGAGACCAATGTGGACCTTGAAAGCAACCATCCAGACCACCCTGACAAGTTGTCGAGATATTGTTGCTTTCTTTACGTTTGTTTTTTATTAATACTCTGTTGATAGTGGAACCTTATATAGACGGGTAAACTTTACAAATCATGTCCAAGCTACTGTGTTTAGTGCCACATGTGGGTTAGGCTCAAGCGGAGGAACCACTTCACAGAGAAACAGTCGAAAAAGGACGCACAACCACACAGTAAGGTTGCAAAGCCTTCTCTGCTGGCCTAAAAATATCTGAATTACGAACTGATGTTAACTATATTAGGTCCATATATTCTTATTAAATAATTCTAAATTGTCTTTCAGATTCCTTTCATGACTTTTCCCCTGTTGCGCTGGTTCCGTTTTTGTATTTAAGCATTTAAACAATCCCATTTCAGCCATCATTTGTTACCATGGTCAGTTCTTCGGGTCCTGTTGCATCTAATGTGTCAATCAAACGGTTGCTCTAACCAATCAAATTTCGAGTTGACAACCCAAAAGGGGTACCAAGGTCTTCTTGAAGGCGCTGGGCAAAGTCAGAGTTTTTGTAAACTATGATTGGCTAGTCACTAGCCAATCATAGTTTGCGAAAACTGCTCTGGTCACAAGACACTAGCATCAAAGGCATACTGGCCAGAGCTAGCTAGCACACTGTATCGGTAGCAAGCTGCATAAGAAAATATATTGTGTTTATTTAATAGCAGTTTTGTCAACCCACAATGGCTGGAAGAGGAAAATAAATTGATTTGGTTGGAGATTGACTGTGAAAGCCATTTTCAAGATGGACTTTTCAAGAAGTTTTCAAGAAGACAGGTCGCTCAGTCATTTCCTGGCTAATGGTACACTCTAGTGCAGAGGTCCCCAAGCCCCGGGTCGCGGACCGGTACCGGTCCGTGGGTCATTTGGTGCCGGGCCGCGCAGAAAGAATAAATAATTTACATAAAATCAAAAATGAAAAATTACCAGATTACATCCATCTGTGACTTACTCTTGACGCATGTCAAAACGCGTGTCTTGCTCACGTGATACATACCGCTAAAATTAGCCCACCGTAAGCTAGCAAAATGAGTAATAAACAAACATCTTTGGAAAGTTTATTTATCCACCGGTCCGTGAAAATATTGCCGGTCCGTGGCGCAAAAAAGGTTGGGGACCACTACTCCAGTGGACTTGTAGTAAATCACACCACACTTTTTTTCAGTCTGGATTGATTCAGACGTAGCACTACTGAAGGCCTAGCGATGAAATCCACGGCCTGCCACTGCAAAAAAAGAGTCTAGCCCATTTTACATTGGATTGGATTGGATTGGATTGGATTTGCCTTTCTTAGTCTCACAGTGGAGAAATTTACATTTCACAGCAGCAAAGTGATGAAAGGAATGAAAGTAGAAAAACAAAATACATGAGCTGCTGGAAAGGCAGCCACTCTCGGGGCGCCGTCTTGAAGTCAAAAGAACAAAAAAAGTAAATAACAAATAATATGACAGCATAGAGACAATATGACAAAACAAAGACACAGAGAGACATTCATTCTTCAGGACTTGCTGTACCCTCTTTGTGATGAGTTCTAGATGAAAGAGGAGAGGATCAAAGCATCTTTCCACCAGTGGATCAGGGACATGTCACATCCTCAGTTTTTATACGAGCAAACCTCGCACATAACAATGGTGTGTCGATAACCTAAATCAGTGTGTAAAAGGGGTTGCATCATCTGCACTTTTCTCTGGTACTCGCGAAATGTTCTTGTATGCAGCTGTGTTTGAGCGTTGATCAAAGGTTGAAGATGGTCCGTCGAGGGGGGCTTCACCATTGGATCATGGCTCCACTTTTGGTAGTGATTACACAACCGTGGCACTGGTTCAGGAGCCAAGGCCACAATAAATGTCTTCTTGCGAATCAAAGGAGCGAGCCAGGGGAGGACCGAGAGCCCACTGGAGTAGGTTTACACGTCTGGCTAAGCCCATCTTCTAATCTCCCCTCGACCCCCTATCGTGCCCACGTCCAGTTTTTTTTGTCGTGTAAAAATAGTCAAAGCGCATTCAGTGAGAATGGACTTTTCACTGCCTGTCGCCATCTGTTTGCAGGTATGCGCCCGCCGCCATTGTGCCGCCATGTGATCCCATGCTCGCTTTAAAAGCTTCTGAAGGATGGACAGCGGGGAACCTTTCTCATACTCCACCTCATCTCCAGAAGCGACCGGTGAGTCTGCAGTTGATGTGTTTAGGTTGTATTCATCAGCATACATAACTTTTTTGGGGCTTTGTAAAGGTGCTTTGTTGTGCAATATGTCGGATAACGAGGAGGCCTCGTATGAGTGAGTACATTGAAAGATGGCGATGCAGTGGCATGAGGGAGACATGGGTGACTAATGCATTGTTTTGTGTGTGTTGTCTTGCAGGGAACATCGTAAGTTGATTGGCTCATAGTAAATACACAATACTGCATGTCCTTACCAGAACTCATTCACTGCCATTCCCGACGTATTCGGGAATTTAAAATATGACGTAAAGTGCCATTCCCGAATTTGTTCGAATTTTGGTTTTTCTTGCGGGCGATGCTGATAAAGGGCTGGCCAGACCTCTGGCAATGATGTTTCACTTCCAAGAGGGGGCAGAATTTCCTTTTTTTCCATGTTAGCGCGTTGCTCCAGTTGTTAAAGCACTATATAAACCAATATGTATGTATTGCATTGTATTTTAGATAGCCGCCCTCATTTCAAGCTCATATAACTCCAGAACTATATGATTTAGGAATTAACTTTTTTTCTGATGAAAGTAGAGTGTCTAATGATTCTTATGCTGTATTGAATGTTAATGTAGTCCTAAAACTCAATATTCCGTGGGTCCTGAGTGACACTGACAAAAACCCTGGCACTGGAGTGGACACATTTTTGCAAGTCCGGCAGTGAATGAGTTAATATTGTGACAGTGTTCTAATTCTGACTTTAACAACTATGCTTTCAGACTAATGACTCACAACGATGATTATTTGTTTTATATTATATTATAATAATAATAATACATTCCATTTCTAAGCGCCTTTCAAAAATCACTTTACAATCACAGGATCCGTTTTTCTATGGGTGAGCAGCGGCAGCCATTTGCGCCAGCGTTCACTCCACCCGGAGTAACACATCAACAAAGTTATTAAAGGAAGAGGAAAGAAAAGAAAGAAGTAGACAAACAAAATACAGGAGCAGCTGGAAAGCCACTCTCGCAGTGCCATCTTAAAGTCTATTAGACCAATGCTAATTTCATACATTCAATTGTAAGGGAATGCACATAGAATGATACTTAGATACGTCCATAAATTTTCTAAACTGCTTCATCCTCACAAGGGTGGCGGACATGCTGGAGCCTATCCCAGTCATCATCAGGCACTAGGCAGTAGCTGGTTTCCCGCCAATCACTGGGCACACGGACACCCATTTCTACTTACGATCACAGCTCAGAACAATTTAGAGCGCTCCATTAAACTGCCACGCATGTATGTGGAAAATAGATTTTATATATATATATATATATATATATATATATATATATATATATATATATAAAATAAAAAAATACATTCTTAATTTATATTAGGCAAATAATAATAATGTTCCATAGTGTTTATGATCAAATATGCGGATCAAACCTCTGAAGATGGAGGACACTGATTCACCATGGTGAACACTTGAAGGGAAAAGCTGATAAGAAAAGAAGAAGAACTGTTTATGATCATTAAAATGTGCAGTGTTAACTACTGGAGTGAAATTGCAATAGCATGATGTCAAGTGCTCTCACGCATTGACTGTACTGTAGCTTGTACGGCCTCATTATGTCACATTTGCAACTTCCGTTTCCTGATCTTTGGTTCTCAACATGTTGGCACAATTCCTTCAAAGTGCTGCTCAGTGATTTGCGCTAGCATGTTGGGGGCTTTTGAGACGGCAAAGCTTCCCCTTGCCAGTCATCTGCGTCTGATTTTCCTGCCACTTTATTTGCCGCTTTGCCTACGTAAGCCCGACGCTTAGCGCGCCACGTGCAAAGCCGCCGGCTTCTCTGTGCTCCTTTGCTCTTTTGTATTTTTGTCCTGCTGCCACTGCATAAGCAGCTGTGCCTGTCCACCGTGCTGACCTTTATCCCCTCGTGGATGCATCCTCTTGGTTTTCATCCGCCATGTCGCATACTTTTCAGCATTAAAATAAAGCAGTGACGTTCAGTGCTTATAGTGGCTTGAAAAGTATTTGGCACTCTTTTTGACCTTTTTCTCCAATTCAATCTTTAAAAATCAAAAATATATACATACAGGTAACATCCGACTTACGACCGAGTTCCGTTCCGACCAAACGGCGCAAGTCAAAATGGTCGTAAGTCGAAGTCCATTCAAAATGTTGAATAGACTCGGAAGCTAAATGACTCGCAAACTCCCCCCCTCTGGTGCCATCACATGGTCTATTGCTGTGTGAGAGTGAGATGCTATCTGGCTGTCCAAAATTGTCGTACGCGTTGCCAACATGCGAGCGCGTTGCATTGCCAGGCGTAGAGATAAAATTTTAAAAATAGGGTCGGGAGGGCGTGGTCATAAGTACGGGTTGTCGTAAGTCAAGCTGGTCGTAAATCCGATGTTACCTGTATTTTAATTTGAAGAATCCCTACCACGTGGAAAGTGACAAAATTTCGGATTGCCCGATATAGAAGCATCGTGGTTCATGAAGTTGGATACAAACTAACAGTTTTCAATTTTATTTGACTCTTTAGTTATAAGCATTGTTGTCGGTAAAAATGGGTTTGCATTTTAGATTTGTTTTTATTCATTTCTTCTCAATGTCATCATCATCACCAAATAATGATGTCCTTTGCTGCTTTGTTTGCTGCTTACTCTTCATGCTTGCTTTGCACAGAAGAGGAAGAGGAGGGAACTGCAGAAGATGAAGGGGTAGATGGAGGTAGTTTCGCTGCAGCACTATATTTCTTCTAACACGTACACCGTGGGAAGAACCGTGGGCGGGGCATGTGGGTGTATACACATTGATTTTGTGTACTAATATTAAAATATGGCAGATAAGTATTCTTCACTTCTTATAAGATGCATCAAAGACGAGATAATGACAAATGTATGAAGCACATGCTAATTATATATCTCCAAACGATTTATTTATTTTATTTTGATCAGAAATCATATTACACGTTGACAAAAATTATGACGGGGTAGAAAAATAGATACCACTCCAGCTTAGAGCATTGATTTTCAACCTTTTTTGAGCGAGGTCACGTTTTTTTACGATGGATTTTTTTGTGGCACACCACGCACCGACTCGGCAGAATTGGACAATCAGCGACGTGTTGCCACACGGACAAATATTAAATTACACTCCAAGTCTTTACACCAGGCACACCAGACAATGGCATAATATTGGCAGACAAATATTAATAAATGTTCTTTTTATTTAAGATTTTTCAATGTCATTCAACAATTTCTCTCGGCAAACGTGGCGGTCTTTCACAGCGCAAAAATCACGGTGATATGTGAAAAGACAAACGTACTTGGGCCATATAATCTTATTACTATACTATCCCCTTGTGGATAAATCCGGAACACCAGAAATAATCATGATGCACAAACTGGATCATTCTTTTTTTTTTACTTTACATTAAAAAAAAATGTATATTTACTTGATATTAACGTATTAAAAAGTACATATTTAATTGTTGAAAACATAAATGTTTTTTAACTTCAGTATTCGTGTTGTCATTTAAACTCAATTTAAAAACAATGAACTTGTGTCATATAGATACAAATAAATGCCTCATGCAAATGCTGACTCTCCATCTATGATTTTGCGTCTATCTATTTTTGCAGAGATGTTTTTCCCTGGTTATTTTTAATGGCGTGCGCTTATACACACACGCACATCTTCATTCCATGACAGCCCTTGTCGACATGGCAGCTGCTTGCTTCTTTTCTCACTATACTGTTGTCTTCCCATCCCATCATCCGGGAAAAAAAAAAAACCTCTTTGTTTAAATGTGAAACATACAACACGCAAAAGGCAACTGCAATGTAATGTCTGTTTTAATAAAATCACCCCCTAAAGCTAGCAATTATCAAGTTTTGATTGTATTTTCATTGGCACTGGCAGCGCTTCATCATCAAAGCAACTCAATTCATTCTGTGCCTGAGAACTAGCAGATCCAGGCAGATGGTGCATGCAGAAAAAACAATATGGTACATGCAGGACTGGCAAACTCCTTCATTAACATGAGGACAATTCTACAAACTTTGCATTGAGCGCAACTAAACCTTATGAAATGTTTTAACCCCTTGTCTTTCGTGATGCTTGTGCTCCGTTCACTAGATGGAGACGAAAACGAGGACGGTAAGAAACGCTCACAATATAACGCACAATGTTTTTTTTAATTGATAATATTTATTTATTTTTATTTTTTTTGCATGGAAAAGATGCTAAGATGAAGTCAAGGTAGGAGATGTTTTATTCAATTATATGATTGAAATTGTATTACTATTAGTTTTTTATTTTACTTGTTTTTTTTTCTTCATTGTTTTTCTTCTTACCGGACCTTGCATATGCAGACATGCAAGAATTGTAAAACGTTTTGTTGACGTTGTGTGATCTATGTTCTGTTTTGATGTCCGGAACAGATTATGTCCAATGTACTTCAACATTTGACCATGTTTTCCCTTTTCTAATTGTTTTAAAAAAAGTTTAATAACAAAAAAAATGTATTACGCTACAGTGATACCTCAGCTTACAAACTTCATTGGTTCCGAGAAAGTGTGTGTCAGGTGAAACGTGTGTCTTCCAAACATTAATTTCCCATAGGAAACCATTAAAAATGAGAATAATCCGTTCCCAGGTCCCAATAAAACATAATTTTCTACGAAATAAGACTTGAAATTACACAAAAATATATCTTATTTTATGTATAATAAATGTGCTCTTGGATTGTAATTAAATAAATAAACTGTACTATATAATAAAGTCATTTTATTTACCTTTGTGATGGTCGATGTAGTTGCCTCTTGATGACATCCGAGTGAAGTTGCAGTGCTTTCTCAGTGATACTATTACCCTCACTCACACTGCCCCCTGCTAGCTGCTTTTCGTGAATCCTAATCAACATAAGTTTTTCAGCTTCTTCTATTGCCTGAGACCGTTGCGTAGACAACACAGAAACACCCTTAGCCACACATAGCAATGGTCGACTTAGCGTACTGGTACCCCGCCGAAAACTAGTCCGCCAGACATTGTGGCGCTCCGTGTGTTTCACGAAAACTAGTTCATATGCCAAAATTATATTCTCGCAAATTTAATGTTTGTAAGGCGAAAAGTTCGTTCACTAAAGCATTCGTAAGGCGAGGTATCACTGTATGTATTCTAAATATATTGTTATAGATTGTTGGCTATTTATTCCATATATTATTACAAAATACATATATAAAAATGCAATAGATAACACATTTTAAGACTTTCTTATACTGTATATTCCACTTTTTTTGTTGTTGTTGTAGTAATGATGATCATTTGTGTTCAGGCCCGGTTTTGTTACCAGTTTGTCTACCCCCAAAATCCCGGAGGGGGAAAAAGTGGATTTTGATGTGAGTTGAGTTTAATGATGGCTTTTCCAGGTCACGAGTGATTAATTGACGGCTCACAAATGCATATCATCTCAGGACATCCACCGCAAGCGCATGGAGAAAGACCTGACGGAGCTCCAGACATTGATCGAGGATCACTTTGAGAAGCGCAAGAAGGAGGAAGAGGAGCTCCTCAGCCTCACCGGCCGCATCGTGAGGCTCCCCGTTGCCTCCGGGTGACATCATCAACCAGCGACAAGCTTTCATTTCTCCTATTTTGTGATCCTTTAGGAAAAGCGCAGGTCCGAGAGAGCCGAGCAGATGAAGATCAGAGCGGCGAGGGAAAGAGAACGACAAAGCAAAATGGCCGTAAGTTGAGTCTTTCGTGATATGTTTTAACTCATTCACTGCCAAACGATGTGCTAAAAATGTGTCCACTCCAGTGCCAGGGTTTTTGTCATTTTCACTCAAATTGCAGGACCCACAGAATATTGAGTTTTAGGACTACATAAACATTCAATGCAGCGTAAGAAACCTTAGACTCTCTGCTTTCATCAGAAAAAAAAAAGTTAATTGCTAAAGTATATGGGTCTGGAGTCATAATAATAATAATAATAATAATAATAATAATAATAATAATAAATTTCATTCATAAGCATTTTTCAACTCTCAAGGTCACTTTACAGTCACAGGATATATTTTTTTTCTGTGGGTGGGCAGCGGCAGCCGTACGCGCCAGCGTTTACTCAACCCGTAGTAACTCAAATAGATTGAAAGCTAGCTAGCTAGCTAATAAATAGCTAGCTAGCTAATAAGCTAGCTAGCTGGCTTCACTCAACCCGGAAGTAACTCAAATAGATCGAAAGCTAGCTAGCTAGATAATAGCTTGAAATGAGGGTGGCTGTACAAAATACAATACAATACCATCCATACATATTGGTTTACATAGCGCTTTAACAACAGCTAAAGCTGGAAAAAAAAGCGCTAGCATGAAAGAATGGGAATTGATGTGAAAGACAAAAAACACTGCCAGAGGTCCTGCCAGAGCTTTATTGGCACCCCCGCAAGAAAAACCAAAACCCGAATAAATTCGGGAATAGCAGCGAATGAGTTAAAAAACTAATTTCTTTGATGTTGTTTGTTTTGGAAATAACCTCCAGAGTCAACCATAAACCAAAAAACTATCAGTGCTAAAAAATGCAAAAAAAAAAATTTCATAGTTAAGCATTTTAACTAACTTATGAATATGTGGTTTATTTTTTTTTTTTTTTTTTTTACTCAGGAGGAGAAAGCAAGGAAGGAGGAAGAAGAAGCCAAAAAGAAAGCTGTTGATGACGCCAGGAAGAAGTTGATCCTGAGCAACCTGAGCTTCACTGGCTATAAAGTAGCACAACATCATTATCATTATTTTTGATGTGTATTTGACGTTTCTCATAATTTTTTTTCGGTTGGGTATCAGCAAACACAGACGGGAACCAAGCGACAAACGGAGAGAGAGAAGAAGAAAAAGATACTCAACGACCGCCGCAAGGAGTTGGATATTGATCACCTGAGGGAGGACAAACTCAGGTGGAAATCAAGAAATAAATCAGTCCATCAAGCAATCAATCAATATACGTGTGTCGGGGTCTATGCAGGGAAAAGGCCAAAGAATTGATGGATTGGATACAGCAGCTGGAGTCAGAGAAGTTTGAACTTCAGTACAAATACATGAAGCAGAAATATGAGGTGAGGCAACAAGAGTCCAACATTCAAAGTACAAAATGGTGTACTTTGTAAAATGACTTACTTTGTGCATTTTGTATCTGATACATGTGAGATCTTTTATAGTCAGGAAACAATGCTGCAACACGTAACGACACCGGCGCGGGGAGATACGGGTGCCCCGTCGTCGAATTGTATTAGTATTTTTATTTTTTGTCATCTTCTGCGACGTTATTCTGTACTACACTTCCCCCATGTGGCCAAATCATGAACAACAGAAGTAGTGAGCAAATTTGCTTTATTATTTCCAAATCTATTTAATCGTGCCATTGATTATTTTTAAAAATCTGCTATTTTCTCTTTAAAAAATCGTATTTTTATTTTATTGGTTATTTTGGAGAAAGTAGGGGCGTAATAATCTCCATTCATTTTATTGGTAAAAGACGAGTTGACGGACGGGTGACATACGATATAAACACGGTCAAATTAAACCCAAATCTTATGGCACCATTATAATAAATGACGGTATTTTCTACCTCATAAATTAAGAAAACTAGTCTTTGTAAAATAATGTTTACATTGTGCATTGACTAAACAGAACCATCCCGACTACTCCATATTAGTGCCTTGTTAAACTGACATTGACAATAAATGTTCCGTTATCTTGGTCTTATGATTGGAATTGTCAATCAGCATATAAGTATTACTCACTATGTATTTTTTGATCATGTATTTATTTTTGATCGTTTATTTAAGAACACTGCAGATTAAAAAATACATTACACATAAATACAAAAAAATATATACAGTAAACAGTATCTTCATGCATCATGTAAATGTGTATAGTTGACGTGATATAATTGGCTTCGTAAAGTACATTCATCTTAATAACTGTATCACTGATGATGATTTTACACGATGTATTGCAATAGGTTATATATAATCAAATATATTCATAAAATATCGTCGTCGAAACACACAAGCGGAATAAACAACAAAAGAACAAGAATTTCCAGCGGTCAAACCCGGAGGCGTAGAAACCGAAACAAATAATCGTAATTCCGGCCGTAAAAAAATATCAAACTTTCCAATGCAGCCAGACCAGCTTGACATGGCTACAGTCCAACAGAAAAATGAAAGAAGCAAAGACACCGCTGTAATTGTAAGACTTAAACGTTGCTCACGTTGTTTTAACTGCGAACAGCAAACAATTGTTATTGCGATGCAGCAAAACACAAAGCGCTGCGGACCTAAAGCAGAGCAAACAAGTGATTGAATCTAAATGATTACTTCATGCAGCTTTCAAAATAAATAAATAAAAAACACTGAAGCCGAGACAATCGTAATTTACCTGTGGGCCATGCTGACAACCAAGTCATTGTTTGTTTGTTTGTTTGTTTTTCAATTGAAACAAACTGCGACGCCGCTTTGACCAGTTGAAGCAAACGCTAACCTGTCATTGTAGCTCCGCCCCTCTTCAAGCCCCAGGCCAGATCAATCCAACAAAGTAAAGTGAACGCCACACAAATGTGAACTGTGGTTTTTGTTGACCCTGATCAATCAATACCGGGCCGTGGAGCGGTACACAAGACTTATTTTTTTTGTAATATTTTATTTATTATATAGCAGTTTTAAAATGTTCTACATACAGTACAATTAGACCTCAGTTTTCGAATGTCTCTGTTCTTGACCAAACCGGTTTTTGCACAAAAACTTCGAGTTTTTTTATGCAGTTGTTAAAGAGCAATATAAATCACTATATATTGTATTGAAAATGAGTCGAACGGTCTTTAATTTTGAAACGTATTTTATTTTGACATGACCGGATTCTCCTCTCAGTTACGTCTCCTCATTTAGTGCCAAATTTTAACCCAGGTAAATTCCAAATGAGTACACTGTACTCAGTACAGTGTGTTCATTTGGAATCCACTGTGTACCCAGTACAGTGTTTACTCCATTTTATGACCAATTAAATTTTCCAGTTGGGTGTATTTTAAACATCGACATTGTCAAATGACCGATCTATAGAATTCTGTATTTTGTTGCATCTTGACAGACTGCCCCAGTCATAGGTTTTTTATACGCAGTCATTGACACATTTGCTGGGTGGGGAAACCACTTTTTGTTATTTGTCACTCCAAAAATGTCTGCTTAGCCACAATAACTAACAGGAAGCACAACTGGGAAATCAGCAAAATTTAGCATCTGGTACATGACAGATAGCAATATTCTGATATAACTAACATGAATTTAAGCAGCTTCTTCCCCCAAGCCATTAACTCTTTGAACAGTAGCCCAAATGGAATTGTATAGTGCCTCTTTGCAATTTTTTTGCTGATGATACTAGTGCAGCGTGTTCGACCGGAAACAAATTCCTTGTGTGCTCTACATACTTGGCAATAAAGATGATTCTGATTCTGATTCTGATGAAACTGTACACATTCAGGTGACTGTGCTGAGGAACCGTGTCAGTGACCATCAGAAAATGTAAGTCGAGTCAATATTTCTACTTTTCACGCAAATAATGAGTCACGATTTCGAGATGCTGATTGGATCATTTGATAATTTCATGGCCAAATAAACAGTGTGGGGGTTTTAACAAGGTAGTGAGCCTCATCACAGCTGCGATGGACAGCTGACACTCTGCTAAGTGGGGGGTACATGGGGGCAAGAGTGGACCACAAGTGGCAGACAGAGGGGGTCAAGTACAACAGCTGAGAGATCTTGAGTGCAACCTGATCATTTGGTGACCCCAACACCATCCAAATCATGCTCGACTCCCCCTGCAGACACCGCCGACTCACCTCATTGTGTCATTGTTGGATCTGAACGAGTATTAGATTAAAAATGACGCTGACTTATTAGCCGCTAACTATTAACAACTGTTAACTCATTCACTGCCATTCACAAATTTATTCGGGAAATGAAAATATGACGTAGTACGCCATTCCCAAATTTGTTTGTTATTTTCATTCTTGGGTGCCGATAAAGTGCTGCCCAAACCTCTAGCAATGGTTTTTTTACCTTCCACAAGGGGGTAGCATTTCCCTTTTTTCCATGTTAGTGCTTTGTTCCAGCTTTAGCTGTTGTTAAAGCGCTAAAGAAACCAATATGTATGTATTGCATTGTATTTTGGACAGCCGCCCTCATTTCAAGCTCATATAACTCTAGAGCTATATCATTTAGGAATTCACTTTTTTCTGATGAAACAAGAGAGTAAGATTTTTTACGCTGCATTGAATGTTTATGTCGTCCTAAAACTCAAACGTCTATGAGTCCTGGTGTCACGGTATGCAAGGTGGTGAGGGTGGTGGATCCCAAAAAAAGCAGGCAGGAGGGAGCAGCAGGTTGTAAGTGACAAATTGTATTAAAATAAAGTCGGCAGGAACAAAATCTAAAACATCAAAATCATCTGAACAGAAAAATACAAAGTATCAAAGAAACCCCAGAGTAAAAGTCTGCCAAGATGAAAAAAACTTGATAGGGTGCAGCAAACACAAACACAGCATACACTACAATGCAGTACACAATGCAATGACCTGACACCGAATGGTCGTGCCGGGAGTCCTTTTAACTGCCACTGATAAAGACAACCATCACCTGTGCAACTGAGGGCGGGGCCGACAGCACTACCCGTTGGTCGCCAACCAGAACTTGACAGTCTGCCACTGATCGGAACGACCAACACCTGTGCAGGTGCAGGCGGGGCCGACAGCGCCACCCGTTGTTCGCCAACTAAATCGTGACACCTGGGATTTGAGTGACTAACAAAAACCCTGGCACTGGAGTGGACCCATTTTTGCACGTCTGGCAGTGAAGGAGTTAATCACATTGATACATTAAATGTTATTTAGGTGGCATATTTAGTCAAAAACATCCCCCCCCCCCATTTCACTTTTGTTGCTAAGCAGAATTGGCCAGACAATGTTGATGTGTGCTGATTTGAACTTTGTTTGTCAGTTCAAAGGTCAGCAGTAGCAAGCGAGGCCTGAGGAAGTAACAACACAAGAAGAGTCTTCATGTTTCTTCATCGGTCGCCTTACTTTCTAAAAATAATAAATCATTTTCATGATTGCCTTCCAAGTCAAATTTCAGCATAAATAAAAGTGTCAAAATGACATAGTTTGTGTCTGCGTGTGTTTCTTTAACGTGTGAGAAGTAAAAAAAGGCTCTCATGACATATCATCGTCAACGTCATTCCTCTTAATAATTATTGTTGGAATTCAGCATCGCCCAGTTTAATGAGTGCCAATCAGTTTTTCTTTTGATATCTGCTCTCCTGTAACTTAACCGTTGGGTGTTGTACAGACTATGTGGACGACTACGTTGTAGGTTTACTGAATGTGCATTTCCTCTATTTTCAAATTTAATGTAATTTCATATAAAGGCTCTATATGACACAAGTTAGGTATCATCAACACAAATATGCACACATTTGTGATAATTTGTATTAACAAATTATCGTGTCCACCATGAATAATAAAGGCACACAACATTTGTTTCATTTGAGGTTTTCATATGAGAACCCTAAACGACTGGGTCTAACTCAGTTGAGGATTACTGTCCTGTGGTTGGTACAGGATTACTCATGGGACATGGGATCACAGTACAAACATGCCATCTGCCATGTTTGAATGCCATATGAAAGGGGAAATTATATAGCAGTTTTAAAATGTCCTACATACAGTACAATTAGACGTCAGTTTTCGGACATCTCTGTTCTCATGCTCTTGTTAAAGAGCACTTAATTGTATTGAAAATGAGTCGTACGGTCTTTAATTTTGAAACGTTTTTTATTTTGAAATGACCGGATTCTCCTCTATGTTACGTTTCCTCATTTGGTGCCAACATTTAAAGGACAACCGACACCATTTTTTGTTTACTAACTGACATCATTATAGCATCTAAAATACCCAAAACACGCGGGCTGATATTTTTAGTCAAATGCATAACGCCAATAAAAATGACTTGAAGTGTCCCAAATCTGCCACAAAATGAGCTCGGAACTGGGCATACCATATTTTCACGACGATAAGGCGCATATAAACGTCTCAGATTTTTTTGAAAATGTGCGGTGCGCCCTGTAGTGCGGACGTATTAGAGGCCACCATGAGGCGGACGTGGTAGAGAACATGAGGGGGGATGTGTGGGCGTGGTTTGTGTATACAAGAACAGGTATGTGCTTTATGCAGAACATTGCTGTTTTAACAACTCAGAAAATGGCAAAGAGACATGGTTATGAAGCTCAGTTTAAACTGAAGGCTTTCCAAGGAGGTCCGTCTTGGTGCTGGCGTTTTATGAAACTGTGCCATTTTTCCATCCGGGCCAGGACTACGGTAGCCCAGCAACGTCCGGCGAATTCTGAAAACTGGCGAAAAGGCTTCGTTTCCTGTTGTGCTTGGCTGCCATGCTAACGGAGAGAAACTCCCGCCGATGGTTTGTCAATGGATTGTGGATGCTTGGGGTAACGTGTCTGCTGGCACGGTGGTTCGAGCTTTCGGAAAAGCCGGCATAATTTCCGAGGAGCCGCACAGCACAGAAAGTGACTGACCGTGAGGAAAGCGAACCTGCCACGTTGGTTTAGCGCAGCTGTGTCGATTCTGAGACAGAGGATGAGGACTTTTATGGGTTTGATTACTGACTGTTACCGGTAATGTGCTTGTTTTTACCATGCCGACGCCTATTGAGTGATGATTACAAAATGTTCTTACTTTGTAATTAATAAATAAAGCACTACCAAACTCAGTTTTGCTCCCGATCTGTTTTTATAAATACGCACACTTGTATGCCGGTGTGTTGTTGTGAGGCGGACGTACGTATGGCAGTAGAGGATATGTACCGGTATATAAAACTTGCGTCCTTTCATCCGGTGCACCCAATGTGTATGTGAAATACAGAAATGGCACACATAAATGAGACTGCGCCTTTTCACACGGTGCACTCTTTGGTCGTGAAAATACGGTATTGAGAAAGTCCCGCCCCCTTGTTAGTGACGTCACGACGAGATACTCCTTCACAAACTGCCTTGCTCCAGAATCAAAACAATTGCTTCAGAGAGTTCAGATTTGGAGAAAATGCTTTCTTGTTACTCATCCATTTATGAATATGATTCAAATAGTTCTGCACAAAACCGGGATAGATGGTGGACATTGATTCGCTGTGGCGACCCCTGAGGGGAAAAGCCGCAAGGAAAAGAAGATTCAAATAGTTCTGAAGAGGAAAGCATAAATGTTTGCAATCTGTATTTTCCAGTGTATAAGGCGCACCCCAAGTGTGCATGGAAAAAACACTGTACATAGCATCACAAAGTATGTAGAAAGCAGGTACAAAAACGAGTCTTAAAGCTGAGCTGTACAAGTGGAAAACAATGTTTCAGCCAAAAAGAACTGTGCAAAAAAGTACCAAATATACACTGTGTATATATAAGAATATACGCAACCGTGTTTATTCTACAAAATGAACGTGTATTTAAAAGGAGGAAGAGTATCGCCTTTGGCCGCCACGGGGCGCTCTCACCCATTCATTTCAATGCGCAGGCCATTCTCACATTCATTTCCATGGAGTCGCAGTACCACCTCTGGCCGCCAAGGAGCGCGCTCCCCCTTTCATTTTAATGGCCAGGCCTCTTTCCCATTCATTTGCAAATTTCCCCATTGTGCGACGAATAAAGGTTTTCTGATTCTGATTCTACCAGGGACTGCAGTACCGCCTTTGGCCATTCATTTCAAAGGCCAGGCTATGGAGGCCCAGTATCGTATTCATACGTTCATATATTAACTATATTAACACAAGTTAGTATAAATCATGAAGAGTTACGCCGCCTGAGCTGGTGTGATCAAGCGAATTTATTATGCAAATGGTGCATTAAACGTACAGTGTTTTTTCCCTGCAAACATATCTTTGACGGTTCTAATGAAGAAGGCATGTTTATAGGCGAACCGACGCCATTTTTTTGTTTCCTAACTGACATCAGAAAAACGTTATATAGCTAAGGTCCAAAATGAGTGTGAAGCAACAAAATGAACGGATCCGATGCAACCAGAGCAGCTCTGTCCGAGACAAAAGGAGAAAGGGAAGAAGCTGTTTAAATGTCTGCTGGATTTGGTGCGCATGAATCAGTAGCACCTGCCTCAGGAGAGTGGTGGGCAGTGTGCGGAGGTTCAGTTCATGCGGAAATTTAGAGGAACTGCATTTTTATGACTTGTCAGCATGATTTAATTGCTTACCTGTGGTGCTTGTAAATGCAATTTGAGTGCTATTTAAATAATCTGCGACAGAATATTCAGATTGACAATTCCAGTCCACAGGACAAGTGCTTAAGGTCATCAGTCTCATGTACATCTGGATCACTTGTCGAGCTTTTTTCAGAGCTTCCTTTGGTGAGCTTTCTGACAACTTTGCTAATCTGGAAGGATTTTCCTAAAAAAAACACAAAGGCACACACACACACACACACACACACACACACACACACACACTCACACACACACACGCACACACACACACACACACATGATGTCTTTTTTTTTCTCGAATCCTGGAAATAGTCTTTTTGATTGTATGAAATTCTTACCTCAAGCTCTTCGTTTATTTCTGATATGCATCCATGAGAGTAAAGATGGTGAATGGTTTTTTCCAGGGTGTTGACATATCTTCTGTTGTCTGAATTCCTACCGTAATGGAATTGTGTTCTCAGAAGCTCGAGTACTTGCGGAAGGGCTGCTTTCACATAACAAACTTTACTCTGCAAACACGTGATGAACAAATACGCATCACAAAAAAAGTTTCGATCAAGGCACTTTGAAAGCATTTTGTTAGGATATCTGAACTGTAGACCAATACGAGTTCAATCAAACGGACTGTCAAAAGAAAAATCAACTCCTCATTGCATTTTATCTGTCACTGAACAAGTGGTCGTTTTGCCTCGCTCGATAAATTGTGCTGGGGAGGGGGGGCTTCACACAGAAATGTTGCACTTTGAGCAGTCTTTGTTGTGAGCTCAAGAACATGATAACAAATAAAATGTATTGTCTATTCACCAAAACTGTTTTTGAGCTTCTGGGTGATATTAGGACTGAATTTGGAGACAGTCATAAGAGGGAGGCATGTGATACCACTTATGACAAAACGCTTCTCGGCTCTCTATTTCACCATTCTGGGTCATTGCACCCGCACAATTGTGTTTGGTCTCAATAGTCTCACTGTAGCTATATATATATATATATATATATATATATATATATATATACAGTGAGACCTCAACTTACGAACTTAATTGGTTCCCAGAATGAGTGTGTAAGGCGAAAAGTGTGTATCTCAAAAAGAAATTCCCATAGGAAACCATTAAAATGGGAATAATCCGTCCCCGGGTATCCATAAAATATACTTTTCGACTAAATAAGCCTTAAAATTACACACAACCTACCTTATCCTATGTATAATAAATGTGATATTGTATTGTAATGAAAGAAATACACTGCACAATATAATAAAGTCACTTTATTTACATTTGTGATGGTCATTGATGGCTCTTAATTGACACCTGTTGCTTTCTGACTTGTAAGGTCTTACGAAACTGAGGTATCACATTATCATTCATCATGTTGATGATTCTCATAGTCTTTTCTGGATGGAACTGTTCAATAAAAGCCTGCACATCAACTATTGAATGGCCTGCTTCTGCTTGTCCTCTTGAAGGCAAATCAAATTCTCTGTGTTGATGACCTCAATATGGTCAGCAACAAGCTCCTCGATGTCATCTGCATTCACTTCGAGTCCTGTAGGTTCTGGCAGAGATTTTACGACAACAAAAAGCGCGAGTCCGATGATTCCACGGACGTGGAATAAAACGCGACAAAAAAAGGAAGGCGGGGCGAATAAAATGGCACACTCGCGTCTAACAATCACCTCATGCAGAGCAAACTATTGGATTTGCCAGCACAAGACATAGTGATGCACTTTCATCGTAATCAAGTCACTGGTGAGGTGACAGTTACTCGTTGAAATGAAATGAAATTGAAGTGTCGCACGTGACAATTTAGCGTGACTATTGACACGCTGTTCCGGTGTGTGTGTAAACACTAGCTCTGATTGGCTTACCATGACACATGACTCTACCCTGTAGCCAATCACAATCACTTCAGGGGGTGCGTTCAAGTGTAGCAACACAGAAACGTTGGCAAGTGTTTGTCCCTGCTCATTCAGTTAGACAATGCTTTCCAAACATCCTAGAGTCACAAGAAGTTGTCCGCTATTCTCGAACCCATCCAAGTTTTGGATGACAAATAAACAGAGCAGAGTAGACGTGTACAGCTGGTAGTTTCTTCAATTTATTCATAGTAACGAACCACAACTGAGGCTGAACACAAGCCTGTGGTGTTTATTTTCCGGCGCCATAATATTAAAATTATCAGCAAAAAGCTCTAAGTAGGCGATCGATGTGTGCATTCAATGAGAGGGGGTGTGGAAAGTAGCGCCGGCTGGAGCGCTGTTCGGTCGTGTGCTTCCGCCGAAGATCACTCCGCCAGATCCGAAGGTCGTGTGCTTGATGGACCGGCCGTGGTGGATGTGTATTATGAAAATAGTGCTTATTATAAGGCTTAATTTTCATAAATTTGACGTTCGTATGATGAAACGTTTGTATTATAAAAGGTTTAATCGGTCATGTCCACTTACCAAATTCAAACGTTCAGTAAACTGATAAATTATAATACACCCATGGTCCAACTGATTGTCAATCTGGAAAGGGATAAATGGATGTTAGTACTCGACGCCCTGAAAATCATTTCACAAACCCAAACTTGAATAGATACGAATAAATAAATTCTGCTTTATCTTGAAAGAACAGCTGGTAAATAAACTTGCTAATAGTTTCCAACTCATCACTGACATCATGCTATCCTTTGACAGCACGGATTAACAGAAAAGTGTTGTTTTTGACAATGTACAAAGTACGTTATACTACTTTAAGATGTATTTTCATTCTTCTTCTTGTCTTTGATTGGCATCGTGAAAGTCTTGTAGATTATAATCATCCTCACCAGTCGATTGAGGATCCAAAGGTGCTCCTGGGTTACAGAGTGTCGGCATGGACCAGGAACGCCACCCATGACCAGGTGATAGCACAGGATGGGAAAGAAGCAGAGATGCCAAGCCTAAAGGAGGAAAGGAAAAACCATCAGTACCATACGAGCTGTCTCATCAAATATAACCATGTATCAGTGGCCAGCCGTCAGGGCCTGCAAGGGCTTCTGTACTGGCCTAAAAATATCTGAATCACAGACTAATGTGAATTATATTTTGTCCATGAATTCTTATGAAATAATTCCAAATTGTCTTTCAGCTTCCTTTTCCCCTGTTACGGTGCTTCCAGATGTGTGTTTTCGTATTTAAGCATTTAACCAATCCCAAAACTTGACTTCTTGAAAGAAGTCCAGATGACGGCTGAAGAAACCTGTTCCTTCATGGACCCCTCCTGTACCACTCATAGCCTACATTGGATTTGGATTTGGATTGGATTCGCCTTTATTAGTCTCGCAGTGGAGAAATTTACATTTCACAGCAGCAAAGTGACATCATAGGAAGCAAATAACATGGCTTGGAAGTTGCATGCAAGGACGGGGGGGGGGGGGGGTATCTCAGTGGTAGAGTGGTGGTTAACCTAACATAAATGTCAAAATGTCCTTGAATTATAAATCCCAGTTGCATCAGTCGATGATTGAGAGAACAATGTAAAGTGCTTTAAGTACCCAATGTAGAAAACCACTCTAGAAACAAGAGCCAATTCGCCATTGTCCATCATACCACACGCATGTTTGAGGAAATAAAATGCAGGCAGACGCAAGCCAAAGTTTGAAGCAACATTTCAACAGAGGAAGCATTGCTGGACTTTTGTGTTTTTGTGCTTAGATCTGATTGAAATGAATAAACCATTGCAAAATGCTATTGAACGGCTGTCAATGGATCACATGTTGGATTTGCTACACTCTATACTGGTCTCCAACCAACCGCAGAACATTTCGAAACAAACAACCATCCCCACCTTTGGCTTGACATGTCGTGCATGGTTTTCAGAATGTTGATTACCTGGAGAAAAGCCACACAGCCACAGACAGATCAACGTAACTCCACAGAGGATAGCCACAGCCTAGATTTGAACTCACGGCATCAGAACTGTGAGGCAGACATGCGAACCAGTGCCGCCAGCTTCAATTATATCGAACACAGTATAATTGGCCCACAGCAAAATGGTGGCGAGTGAACATTGTTAGTGGTTAGATTTAATCTTTTAACAATTTTGAACGGAATGAAGTATTTACCTTATTGCGCAACGAACTGTTAACGCTAATATTAGCTTGTAATAATCTAACCTAACATGAGTAATTTTGGGAAATCTCTCACCATAAAAAAATCACATAGAACTCTGCACAGAACACATTTTCCGCCACTCATAACAAATTTGGGAATGGCGCTATTCCTGAATAAATTCCTGAATGTCAGTGAAAGAAATCAATAGTTCCTTCATGACGATGACCATAATCTCTGAATCAACTCTGGCTGGCTAGCAATCTATTAGCTGTCTAAAAGCTATCTAGCTAGCTTTCTATCTATTTAAGTTAGCAGCTAGCTAGCTATTTGCTACCTATTAGCTATCTGGTTGACTAGCTAGCTAGCTATTAGCTATAGAGCAATCAGACTAGCTAGCTAGCTATTAGTTATCTATTAGCTAGCTAGCTAGCTTTCTATCTATTTGGGTTACTTCCGGGTTGAGTGAACGCTGGCACGTGCGGCTGCCGCTACTTGTACAAAGTAGTTATACTACTTTAAGATGTATTTTCATTCTTCTTCTTGTCTTTGATTGGCATCGTGAAAGTCTTGTAGATTATAATCATCCTCACCAGTCGATTGAGGATCCAAAGGTGCTCCTGGGTTACAGAGTGTCGGCATGGACCAGGAACGCCACCCATGACCAGGTGATAGCACAGGATGGGAAAGAAGCAGAGATGCCAAGCCTAAAGGAGGAAAGGAAAAACCATCAGTACCATACGAGCTGTCTCATCAAATATAACCATGTATCAGTGGCCAGCCGTCAGGGCCTGCAAGGGCTTCTGTACTGGCCTAAAAATATCTGAATCACAGACTAATGTGAATTATATTTTGTCCATGAATTCTTATGAAATAATTCCAAATTGTCTTTCAGCTTCCTTTTCCCCTGTTACGGTGCTTCCAGATGTGTGTTTTCGTATTTAAGCATTTAACCAATCCCAAAACTTGACTTCTTGAAAGAAGTCCAGATGACGGCTGAAGAAACCTGTTCCTTCATGGACCCCTCCTGTACCACTCATAGCCTACATTGGATTTGGATTTGGATTGGATTCGCCTTTATTAGTCTCGCAGTGGAGAAATTTACATTTCACAGCAGCAAAGTGACATCATAGGAAGCAAATAACATGGCTTGGAAGTTGCATGCAAGGACGGGGGGGGGGGGGGGGGTATCTCAGTGGTAGAGTGGTGGTTAACCTAACATAATGTCAAAATGTCCTTGAATTATAAGTCCCAGTTGCATCAGTCGATGATTGAGAGAACAATGTAAAGTGCTTTAAGTACCCAATGTAGAAAACCACTCTAGAAACAAGAGCCAATTCGCCATTGTCCATCATACCACACGCATGTTTGAGGAAATAAAATGCAGGCAGACGCAAGCCAAAGTTTGAAGCAACATTTCAACAGAGGAAGCATTGCTGGACTTTTGTGTTTTTGTGCTTAGATCTGATTGAAATGAATAAACCATTGCAAAATGCTGTTGAACGGCTGTCAATGGATCACATGTTGGATTTGCTACACTCTATACTGGTCTCCAACCAACCGCAGAACATTTCGAAACAAACAACCATCCCCACCTTTGGCTTGACATGTCGTGCATGGTTTTCAGAATGTTGATTACCTGGAGAAAAGCCACACAGCCACAGACAGATCAACGTAACTCCACAGAGGATAGCCACAGCCTAGATTTGAACTCAGGGCATCAGAACTGTGAGGCAGACATGCAAACCAGTGCCGCCAGCTTCAATTATATCGAACACAGTATAATTGGCCCACAGCAAAATGGTGGCGAGTGAACATTGTTAGTGGTTAGTTTTAATCTTTTAACAATTTTGAACAGAATGAAGTATTTACCTTATTGACGACTAACATATTAGCTTGTAATAATCTAACCTAACATGAGTAATTTTGGGAAATCTCTCACCATAAAAAAATCACATAGAACTCTGCACAGAACACATTTTCCGCCACTCATAACAAATTTGGGAATGGCGCTATTCCTGAATAAATTCCTGAATGTCAGTGAAAGAAATCAATAGTTCCTTCATGACGATGACCATAATCTCTGAATCAACTCTGGCTGGCTAGCAATCTATTAGCTGTCTAAAAGCTATCTAGCTAGCTTTCTATCTATTTAAGTTAGCAGCTAGCTAGCTATTTGCTACCTATTAGCTATCTGGTTGACTAGCTAGCTAGCTATTAGCTATAGAGCAATCAGACTAGCTAGCTAGCTATTAGATATCTATTAGCTAGCTAGCTAGCTTTCTATCTATTTGGGTTACTTCCGGGTTGAGTGAACGCTGGCACGTGTGGCTCGTTACGACGAAAACTCGAGTGCAAGGACTGGCAGAACTCGAAGCGTACGGAATATCTTGGCATATAGGGATAGGACCCGATATATATCACGGCGTGACAGGCTTGGATGGATCATAGAGTCTTTACTGGATATTCATTTGCATCAAATCAATTAACAAACAGGGTATAGAGTGGAGGTTAAGATAACTAAATGACAGCAGTACCTGGCAACACGGAAGTGGAAACGGCAATGACCAAAAATACTCCGACGGAGACGGTAGTGAGCGACAGACAGATATAGGCAGAAGCGCATTCAATCAGTGAATGACAATCAGCTGTGGGAACCCAGGTGAATGATGATTGGAGGGGCCGTCTCCCAAGATTGGCGGAGGAGGTAGACAGTGAAGGAGGCGGAAGGCGCGCCCCGGATGGCAAAAAAACGAGATGTGACAGTGGCTGCACGCTACTCACCCACAGAAAAACGGTAATCACTGTAGACTGTAAAGTGACCTTGACAGTTTTGAAATGGCGCTTAGAAATGAAATTATTATATTATTATTATTATTATTATTATTATTATTATTATTATTATTATTATTATTATTATTATTATTATTATTTCATTTTACAATCAAACTGCCATATTTGACCAATGGGTTATTATGGATGCAGGCTTTATCTGATACAAAGTACGTTATACTACTTTAAGATGTATTTTCATTCTTCTTCTTGTCTTTGATTGGCATCGTGAAAGTCTTGTAGATTATAATCATCCTCACCAGTCGATTGAGGATCCAAAGGTGCTCCTGGGTTACAGAGTGTCGGCATGGACCAGGAACGCCACCCATGACCAGGTGATAGCACAGGATGGGAAAGAAGCAGAGATGCCAAGCCTAAAGGAGGAAAGGAAAAACCATCAGTACCATACGAGCTGTCTCATCAAATATAACCATGTATCAGTGGCCAGCCGTCAGGGCCTGCAAGGGCTTCTGTACTGGCCTAAAAATATCTGAATCACAGACTAATGTGAATTATATTTTGTCCATGAATTCTTATGAAATAATTCCAAATTGTCTTTCAGCTTCCTTTTCCCCTGTTACGGTGCTTCCAGATGTGTGTTTTCGTATTTAAGCATTTAACCAATCCCAAAACTTGACTTCTTGAAAGAAGTCCAGATGACGGCTGAAGAAACCTGTTCCTTCATGGACCCCTCCTGTACCACTCATAGCCTACATTGGATTTGGATTTGGATTGGATTCGCCTTTATTAGTCTCGCAGTGGAGAAATTTACATTTCACAGCAGCAAAGTGACATCATAGGAAGCAAATAACATGGCTTGGAAGTCATTGGCATGCAAGGACGAGGGGGGGGGGGGGGTATCTCAGTGGTAGAGTGGTGGTTAACCTAACATGAATGTCAAAATGTCCTTGAATTATAAGTCCCAGTTGCATCAGTCGATGATTGAGAGAACAATGTAAAGTGCTTTAAGTACCCAATGTAGAAAACCACTCTAGAAACAAGAGCCAATTCGCCATTGTCCATCATACCACACGCATGTTTGAGGAAATAAAATGCAGGCAGACGCAAGCCAAAGTTTGAAGCAACATTTCAACAGAGGAAGCATTGCTGGACTTTTGTGTTTTTGTGCTTAGATCTGATTGAAATGAATAAACCATTGCAAAATGCTGTTGAACGGCTGTCAATGGATCACATGTTGGATTTGCTACACTCTATACTGGTCTCCAACCAACCGCAGAACATTTCGAAACAAACAACCATCCCCACCTTTGGCTTGACATGTCGTGCATGGTTTTCAGAATGTTGATTACCTGGAGAAAAGCCACACAGCCACAGACAGATCAACGTAACTCCACAGAGGATAGCCACAGCCTAGATTTGAACTCAGGGCATCAGAACTGTGAGGCAGACATGCAAACCAGTGCCGCCAGCTTCAATTATATCGAACACAGTATAATTGGCCCACAGCAAAATGGTGGCGAGTGAACATTGTTAGTGGTTAGTTTTAATCTTTTAACAATTTTGAACAGAATGAAGTATTTACCTTATTGCGCAACTATTAGCTTGTAATAATCTAACCTAACATGAGTAATTTTGGGAAATCTCTCACCATAAAAAAATCACATAGAACTCTGCACAGAACACATTTTCCGCCACTCATAACAAATTTGGGAATGGCGCTATTCCTGAATAAATTCCTGAATGTCAGTGAAAGAAATCAATAGTTCCTTCATGACGATGACCATAATCTCTGAATCAACTCTGGCTGGCTAGCAATCTATTAGCTGTCTAAAAGCTATCTAGCTAGCTTTCTATCTATTTAAGTTAGCAGCTAGCTAGCTATTTGCTACCTATTAGCTATCTGGTTGACTAGCTAGCTAGCTATTAGCTATAGAGCAATCAGACTAGCTAGCTAGCTATTAGATATCTATTAGCTAGCTAGCTAGCTTTCTATCTATTTGGGTTACTTCCGGGTTGAGTGAACGCTGGCACGTGTGGCTGTTACGACGCTCGAGTGCAAGGAGGCAGAACTCGAGCGACGGAATCTTGGCAATAGGGAAGGACCCGAAATACACGGCGTGACAGGCTTGGATGGATCAAGAGTCTTTACTGGAACATGCATCAAATAATAACAAACAGGGAAGAGTGGAGGAAGATAACTAAATGACAGCAGACCTGGCAACACGGAAGTGGAAACGGCAATGACCAAAAATACTCCGACGGAGACGGTAGTGAGCGACAGACAGATATAGGCAGAAGGCACAATCAGTGAATGACAATCAGCTGTGGGAACCCAGGTGAATGATGATTGGAGGGGCCGTCTCCCAAGATTGGCGGAGGAGGTGACAGGAGGGGCGGGGCGCGCCCCGGATGGCAACGAGATGTGACAGTGGCTGCCGCTACTCACCCACAGAAAAACTTCCTGTGACTGTAAAGTGACCTTGACAGTTTTGAAAGGCGCTTAGAAATGAAATTATTATTATTATTATTATTATTATTATTATTATTATTATTATTATTATTATTATTATTATTATTATTATTATTATTTCATTTTACAATCAAACTGCCATATTTGACCAATGGGTTATTATGGATGCAGGCTTTATCTGAGGCTTAAATTGAAACGGATCCAGCAAGTTAATTGTCAAGCACGCATGAGAAAGTGATATTGACCACAAACCGCAGAACAAAACAAAAAGCAGACAACAAATCCGCAGCAGTCCTCTCGTCATTTAACTTTCAATTCCAAAACATCTCTTGGCTTATTAAGTTCACTTCGTGCTTGGGAACGTGCCAGTCCAAGTCAAGAGGAACATCACAATACAAGTTGAAAGAGAAAACAGAAAAAGCCCCACAGCAGGATACAAAAAAAACACAGCTAATGAACATAGGCATTGTCAACAGTGCGCCAAAATGAAAATGAGCAGGGTGAAAATAGCCGAACTTTTAAAACTATACAAGAAGTCACGCCTTGCCGGTTTCATACAATTGGATGTGGGCCTCTTTGAACTCTTTGACTGACACCATCTTCTTGTGCATAGATAAAAAGTGATAAAATGTACAAACACCCCAAAACCAATTGCCAGAGGACATTAACATCGCAAAGAGAACATCTCTGTAAGCTCTCAGTCGTACAGGAGTGGTCCATCGATGAAAAGGTTTCTTCAGCCGTCAACATTAGTTCACTGACGAAGCCTCTTGGATGAGAAGCGAGATGTCCGACACCTTCAAAAAAGTACAGATGACGGCTGAAGAAACCTTTTCATCGATCGTGAAGAGAAGCTATATGGAGATGCTGAAATAACAGTCTTCTGCTAACGACTCTGCATCTGCGTCTGGATAATGTCGTCAGCATGGTGCTGCACTATATCCTGGAGCACCTTGACAGCACACAACAGTCATCTGTCTCATCAAATACCAGTTTGCGTACCAAAAACAAGTGAAGCAGCTGGACCGCCGGTGCAGCCAACACAGCCTCAAACTCAACACACTCTAGATGGTGCAGATGATCGTAAACTTCAGGAAACATCCTTCGCCACAGCTGCCACTCTCACTAGCCAACTGCCCGGTCTCCCAGGACATGAAGTTGGAGGTCAATACAAACTCCGTCTTGAAAACGGTCCAACAGAGGATAGACGTCCTGAGGCTACCGAGGAAGCATGGCCTACCTCCCGCAGGAGCTGCTACCACAGTTCGACACAGTAATCATCCAATAAATCCTGTGTTCTTCCATCCCGGTTTAGTTTGGGGCCACCACACAAAAAGGACAAAATCCGACTTCTACGGAGAGTTCGGACGGCGGGGGAAAAATCATTGCACACTACTCATAATCGAAGATTTGCACACTGCAAGAACCAAGACAAGGACACGGAAACCATGTTAGGCACCATGTTAAGAGCGAGATTAGGAACACTGATTTTCCCCACAATTTTTGATCGACAGCAGCAAATTTGAGTGGGGTGGGATTGAAAAGAAAATCAAAGTCTCGCATGCACAACATAATGTGAAAAACACCTGTAAACAGAACAGAATGAAGTATCAAATATACAATTAGATATAGGGATCTATGCATCCTGTAACTTGATAACGTGATAAACAGTACACTGTAGTAACCTCTGTCCCTGAAAGGGTTAAAGTATTCCAGATTATGCTACATTAGAACCAGATTAGTCAACAGTGATTCACACATTCAAAAAATCCAGATGTACCTTTTATAGTAGACAACTGACCATCATTAAAAAAATTATAAAAACCTTAATGTGATATGAAATTAAATTAACACTTAGAATAGAATAGGATATTTGTCAACCCCGTCCGTTTTCCCCCCCAAATCACACATCACAATATTCCCATGTGCTATATTTTGAGGGGGGAAAATACATCATGTGAGGCTCGTCCATCAAATGCCAGGCTCTAGTTTTCTTTTTAACCCTCCCCCCCCACCAGACCCCTGTTAAATAGCACAAAATGAACATGTGAGGCTGGAGGACTCATTAATGTCAGTCACACATGAGGCAAATGTATTGTACTCTTGTAATGTAACTGGGCCTATACGGACACATCAGAATGTGTAATATAAAAAGCAATAGTGTGTTGGAGGTGCGTTGGAGGAACGAAATAAAACCAAACGAACAAATGCTAACTAACTAAATAACGTCTAATGACATGAACCTTCTAACATTTTTTTTACTTACAATCTACTTGTGTATGTATCGGTAGTCAAGTCCTTTTGCTTCAACCCCAAATCGCTTTACTCTGTACAGTATGTTCAAGGATGTGTATTTTCTTCATTTTTTTTTCTTAATAAGACGATTGCTTACCTTGGTTGCAAAGTCTACAGCGTGCGCGTACATCTGGCTGAGGTGAAAGGACAAACCAGTTTCAGCATCATTTGCCTAACGGTGAGGCCTCGGATCTTGGATTGTCCTTTTGGAATCTCTATCCAGATGTTTGAGTCTTGTTTGAGACCTGAAGAGACACTGAGGCTCCGCAAAGACCGCGTGGGTGGGAGGGTACTTCATAAAATATTACCGCCTCTCAAACCTTTCTCACTCTCTCACTTACAAATGACGCAAGTCAGCAAATGCGACAAAGTACTGATCATGAAGAAGCCTGTTTTAAATTCACATTTGATGCAATGCCACTCTTGATATTTGGACCGATTGGGATTCCAAAATTCAGTTATACCTCAGTTTCTGAACTTAATTGGTTCCCAGAAAGTGTTTGTAAGGCAAAAAGTTCGCCTGGCAAACATTTATTTTCCATAAAAAACCATTAAAATCAGAATAATCTGTTCCCAGGTCTCCATAAAAGATTATTTTCTACTAAATAAACCTTAAAATGACACAAAGGCTACTTTATTTTATGTATAATACATGTGCAAATGTATTTTAATTGTAATTGTAATGCCTCTTGATGATATTCGAGTGAAATTGCCATGCTTTGTCGGCGGTTCACACACTGTACCCTGCTAGCTGCTTTTCATTCGATTTTCAACGTCTTCTGTTGCCTGAAACCGTTGCTTAGACAACACAGAAACAACCTTAGCCACACATAGCAATGGTCGACTTAGCGTACTGGTACTTGGACGCTAAATCACACAAACACTCACTTCGTTGGTGTTTTTCGATAAACTCCTTCTTCTGCTCGACCGTAATTTTCTTTAATGTCTTCTTAGGCTTAACACTAGCCTGTCGTGGGGTCTTTTTCGGTCCCATAATAGCAAAAGTACTCCACACGATAACAACCCACGTCTGCACTCAAAGAAAGGAGTTGTGGACAACTAGTCCGCCAGCCACCGTGGCGATGTTCGACCGTGTGGTTTGATGTTCATCCACCGAAAACTAGTCCACCAGCCACCGTGGCGCTGTGTGGTTTGGTTTGTTTGCCAAAAACTAGTGCATATGCCAAGATTATATTCCTGCAAATTTAATGTTCTTAAGGTGAAAAGTTTGTGAGCTAAAGCGTTCTGAAACCGAGGTATCACTGTACTGCAATGGAGGGTTACTACTTTGGATGAGCTCAGATTAAAAAAAATGAAACAAAAAAAACCTTAATATCTCAACTTTCCAATTTTGAACCTAAACGTCATATGCAACGTGACCCAGTGAGTGATATCGGATGTCCGCCAGGCACCGAAAGAAAGAAGAATAAGAGCTTTGATATTAAGTCATATGCTCCATTGTTAGTTCCCACGCCTGTATTTTGTTGTGACTACAGTCCTGACAATATCTGGCTGTCATTGAACAGTATTGCTCCTTCAAAGCTGCGTTACGTCACGAACTGTGTTTTCACATCTCAGCAGTATAAATTGCAGCTTGTTTTATTTAATTAAACTCATATTCTGGTTTTAAAAAGTGATACCGAGCAATGAATAGAATCCTGACTAGTCTTGATCAAATTGCTTTGCAGTTTGTATATATGGATAATAAACAAAAAAGAACCAAGATTAAAAAAAGTAAGATTGGGAGGATGTATTTCTGTCTGTCATTCTGTTTATCAGCCTGATGGTCTCTCTCTTTCTGTCTGTATGTCGTTCTGTTTATCTGTCTCTCAATCTGCCTCCCTTTCTCTCTCTCTGTCTGTCTCTCTGTCTATCTGTCAGCCTATCTCTCTCTATGTGTCTAACTGTCAGTCAGTCAGTCAGTCAGTCAGTCAGTCTGTCTGTCTGTCTGTCTGTCTGTCTGTCTGTCTGTCTGTCTGTCTGTCTGTCTTTCTCTCTCTCTCTCTCTCTCTCTCTCTCTCTCTCTCTCTCTCTCTCTCTCTCTCTCTCTCTCTTTCTCTCTCTCTTTCTCTCTCTCTGTCTGGTTGTCTGTAATTCTGTCCGTCAGCCTGTCTGTCTCTCTGGACCATTGTTATTTCCACTCATTTCCTTGAATCTGTGTGTCTGTCAAGAACATGTCGACATTTGAGAAATGACCTGGATAGCCCTCCTTTCATTGGCTAAGTCATCAAGCCCCGCCGCATTCCCACACTCCCTCCGCCCCCTTGTCTTCATAATGAAGCATTGTTTCCCCCCCTTGCCAACAAGGCACGTGCAGATTCTGGGACCAGTGCGAGGTATCCTCAAGGGGTGAAGAGGAAAGGAAATCAGAGCAGGTGAACAACTGGACGTTTCAAGATCACGTACCGGGGGGGATAAAATGGTAAGGTCACCATTTCCCTAACAGATAAATGAACCCAATAAAAAAATAATGAAATCATACTGTAAATATGTCATACATGTTAGTCTTTAATTTGTTAAAACTCTTTTCCTCTTGAATTTTTCAATCTGTATTGGAATGTTAATCATTATACATGAGCAGACTTTGAGGATTAAGTACTTCACAAAAATTGGCCGAACAAATGAAAAACATTGCTGGAGGTGGCCGATTGCCAGCTACTGTTGAGGAGTGGACATGTAAAAATCATGGAACTGTGTTAACTCATTCACTGGAAGATGATGTGCAAAATTCTCTCCACACCAGTGCCAGGGTTTTTGTCATTGTCCCTCAAATTCTAGGACGCATAGAATATTGAGTTTTAGGATGACATAAACATTCAATACAGCGATGAGAAGGTTTCTTCAGCCGTCATCTGTACAAAAGTGAAGTCACTTTTGTACAGATGACGGCTGAAGAAACCTTCTCATCGATGGACCACTCCTGTACGACTGAGAGCTTACACAGACATTCAATACAGCGTTAGAAACCTCTTATTTCATCAGAAAAAAGAGTTCATTCCTAAAGTATATGGGTCTGGAGTTATATGAGCTTGAAATGGGGGAAGCTGTGCAAAATACAATGCAATACATACATATTGGAATACATGTATATAGCGCCTTAACAACAACTGAAGCTGGAACAAAGCGCTAACATGGACAAAAAAGGGAAATGCTACACCCTTGTGGAAGGAAAAAAACATTGCCAGGGGCCATGGCCAGCGCATTAACTCCACCCAAACATGAAAAAACAAAACCCAAACAAATTCGGGAAAGATGCTCTACGTCGTATTTTCAATTCCCAAATAAATTCCTGAATGGCACTGAATGAGTTAAGTATTCTTGTCGAATTAACTGCTCTTGCCCGGGTATAAATTATTTGCTCTAGGCATAGCATGTATATTCTAAACTAGTGGTTCTTAATCTCATTGGAGGCACAGAACCCCACCAGTTTCATATGCTCAGTCACTGAACCCTTCTTTCAATGACTACCCACTAACTGCAGACTCGACTGAGGGGTGGACCTCTGCGGCGGAGGATCCACCGAACTCCTGAGAGTGACTCACCGAACCCCTAGGGTTCGATCGAACCCAGGTTGAGAACCACTGTTCTAAACATATCTCGCCTGTCTTATATAATAAATCAATAAACCCATGTATTGGAGATACATGTAGATTGGAAAATGAGTTGCAAAACAGGGTATTCTGCTTTCATTTTATAATAAGTCCCACATTCCCAATATTGCAATAGATTGTGTAGTTTGTGTGCAAGAGACCAAGACTGTTCTCCCGGTCATAATACAAGACTAGATCTTCAATCGGGCTACTAAGCATATATTGTGTCAGTCCAAGTTTGGCTTGAGTCTCTCCTGCAGTCAAACAACATTCACAGGTTCATGTCACTTTCCAAGTAAACATTCCTCTGGCATTCTGACCAAACAGTTAAAAATACCCTTTTTAGGCTCAGAAGAAAGACAAAAAAACATGCAGTCACTTTGTCCTTTGAAGTTGTGGTCAGTAGGGGGATTGAATTGTAAACTAACTTTATAGACAACATTTATGGTGGACGATGAGGACTTGGACCAAAAGGTGCAGGAGTGATTTTGTGGCTGAGAGTAGGGGTTGTAAGTAAGGCAGGCGGCAAGTCTTTGGTGGGACTGTTGACTTCCACCGTTGAGATCTGACTGATACTGTTCTTAACAGTAAACACAAAGAGTCTATTCAGGACATTAACCCCCATTAATTTGTATGCAGGTGATCTGCAGGTTGAAGATGAGGATGTCTTTGGCATCCCCGGTGGCGCTGTTTGCCTTGGCCCTGGTCTTCCTCACCCCCTGCCCTGGCTTGACAGCCCCCCTAGAGGAAGTAGATCGTTTTGACCTAAACTACGACCTGAACAGCGTAACAGACTGGGGCAAAGTGGAACCCAATATTTATGGTGATAATTATGATTATGAGGACTTGGACCAAGAAGTAAGTGCAAAGTATCATTGTAGTTAAATGACGATATTCATGAATAGGGGTAGACAAAGGTACCATATACCTCACTCAATAATATAATACTATAATTAATATAAGCGGCCCGGTGGAACGCAGTGCAGAGGTACCGGGTTGAAACACAGCTTTGGCTTCCTTGTGTGGCGTTTGCATATTTTTCCTGTGTCTGCATGAGGTTTCTCTGAGTATTCCGGGTTCCTCCCGCATTCCCGCATGGATAGCTGATTGAAAACACTAAAACACGGGTTTCAAAATCAAGGCCCGGACAAAATATCTTTAATTAGTTTTTGATTGAGATATTTTTAGGCCAGCGGAGAAGGCGTTGCAGGCCCTGACAGCCCGCCACTGATAAATACATATTTTGCCAAAACACCACATATGCAGAGAGGTACTAAATACAGAACATAGCCAAAAATTAAAAGAATGTTATTTTCCTGTACCGTATATGAAAATATTGAACCACACAGACAGATCACTGAACACAATTATATTTGATTGACAGATCAAAGCTGAGACCGTCTCGGCAAACGATCACAGATTGACAAAAGTAAACCACCTCGAGGGAAGAGGGACTCTGCCTACTTTTTTGCCTCCTCCGGTGACATTGGACTTCAAAGGATCTGGCCTATTTGGACCTGAGACGGGAATGGTATTATTTCAAAACACAGTTGAATTGTTCTCAACTGTAATTGACGTGTCATCAGCGATCATGTTAAAGCGTTACATAAATGTATTGTATTGTATTGTATTAATAATAATAATAATAATAATAATAATACATTTCACTTTAAGCGCCTTTCAAAGCTCTCAAGGACACTTTACAGTCACAGACAAGCATTAATTGATTGATTGATTGATTGGATTGGATTTGCTTTAATTAGTCTCGCAGTGGAGAAATTTACATTTCACAGCAGCAAAGTTATGAAAGAAATGAAAGTAGAAAAGCAAAACACAGGAGCTGCATAGGTACTATAATAAATAAAATACAATCATAAATAGAATACAATAAATAAAATACAGTTATAAATAGAAACAAGAAAAAGAGCTACACAGAAAATGTGATTCTAAATAGGTGGGTTTTGAAATGGTATTTGAAGGTGGGAAGAGAATAAATGTTACGAATGTTGGGAGGAAGTGAGTTCCAGAATTAAGGGGGCAGAGCAGCTGAAAGCTCTTTCCCCCAGCGTGCTGAGACGGGCAGGGGGGCACACAGAGGTGGAGGGTGGAGAAGGATCTGAGGGAACGAGAGGGAATAAAAAATTGAAGAAGGTCAGATAAGTATGGGGGGGGCAATGTTATGGATAGCTTTAAATGTATAAAAAAATAATTTTAAAGTTGATTCTATACTTGAGCAGGAGCCAGTAGAGCTCTTGGAGGACGGGGGTGATGTGGTGAAAGGATGTGGTTCTGGTGATGATCCGGGCTGCAGAATTCTGGACGAGTTGAAGTTTGTGGAGAATCTTCTAAGGGACATCTAGCAGAAGTGAATTGTAATAGTCAATCCGGGAGGTGACAAGACTATGAACGAGGATAGTAGTGGTGTGAGGGGTGAGAGACGGGCAAAAACGATTGATCTTGCGTAGGTGGAAGTACGCAGATCGGGTGGGAGTGGAAAGATAGTGTGATGACACCTAAGCTTTTGACCTGTATCTGGCTGTATTCTAAATCTGTTCAGGAATGCCGACCTGCCTTCTGTGTGTCTGTATCGGAGGAAGTGTGTACTGTGACGACACGGGCCTGAATCAGATACCACCACTGCCAAAAGAAACCAGCCATTTTTACGGACGCTTCAACAGCATTCGACACATCAAGAACATCGACTTCATAAACCTCAGTGGGGAAAAAGTTTAACCAAAATACATCTGATGTGAAAGCAATGACACATTTTTTGAAAGCTAATTGCCATATTGATTTACAGGTAAGCTTCAATCGATTGACCTGACTGGAAACCAAATTTCGGAAATGGATGAAAATGTATTTGGCTCGCAACAGCAGCTCCGGGATTTATTGCTAGCAGGGAACAACCTGCAAGCCTTGCCACAATTACCGGTTACTCTGAAGAATATTGATCTACGAAACAACAGATTGAACAGCCGAGGGATCCATTCAGACTCTTTCAAGGTAGATACGAGGCAGACACACCAATGTCAAATATATTCTTTTGTGAACATATGTTTTTCATTTTCACAGGATATGAGTCAACTGGAATTTCTCTATCTATCTGATAATAACTTGGATTATATTCCAACACCGCTGCCATTAAGTCTCCGAGTTTTACACCTTCAGGTAATTGTACAGAAGGAATCACCTTTTTGTAGAGCTATTTTTGAGGTTACAGACCATTGGTTTTGTACTGCGTATGATGTCACGTCATCTGTTCGAATCAAACATTGATTCCCAAAAATGGTGAAATATCCACTCTATTCAAATGCCGAACAAATTTAGGACTGCAACCATAATTAAATTGAATAGCTGCTTTTAATAATGAAGGCACCACCGGCCCAACTGGTTTTGACCTTGAGAGCTCACAAGTCAGAGGAAAGACACAATGACAACTAGCGGGTACTCTTGTAAAGCTGTGAAAACAATAACATCTCTTTGTAACTTGTGATTAGGGCAACAACATCCAATCCCTGCACGAAGACACCTTCTGCGACAGCCATGATCGTTACTTCATCCGGCGCAACCTAGAGGATATTCGCCTGGATGGCAATCCTTTGAACATCAATCTGTTTCCTCAGGCCTACGTCTGTTTACCTCGTCTGCCTGTAGGAAGTCATCAATGGTCGTCGGGAAAAAAGTATGTATAGATTAAAAAAAAAAAAAAAAGAAAGGACAGAAACTTCCTATTGCAGCTGACAATGTGCCATGTGAGTGAAGTCCTCCGGCATGACTGTAGAGTTGTTTCAAACATACTGTTTATTATCCCTTGGTAGAAGGTTTCACAATTCAGCCTTTTGTTGATGCGACAAATTATTACGAAGAGAACCTTAACCTTAAAGGACAGCCGACACCATGTTTTGTTTCCTAACTGACATCAGAAAAAACGTTTTATAGCATCGAAAATACCCAAAAAATGCAGGCTGATATTTTTAGTCAAATGCAAAACACCAATAAAAATGAGTTAAAGTGTCCCAAAACTAGTCCAAAATGACCTCGGAGATTGCAAGTTTCAGAAGATCCCGCCACCTTGTTCGTGACATCACGCTAGGACGTCTTGCCTTGCTCTAGAATCAAAACAATGGCTTCAGATTCATAGAAGATGCTTTCTTGTTACTCATCCAGTTACGAATATGATTCAAATAGTTCTGAAGAGGAAAGCATAAATGTTTGCAATCGATTAAAGAAGTACTTGCGTATCAATTCGAGCCATCAGGACTCCAATGTAGCGTCCCAGAAAATGCACAAGATGGCGCCCAAGCTCCCTTGGAAACGGGCTGATTTGTCTGCTGGGAATTTGTGTCAACTAGTATCAAATAGTAGTCTTGGTGCAACACACAACGATTCACCATCGCGTAATTTGTGTGTTTTCCTTCTAATTTCGTCATCAACAAGGATCAACACGATGTTTTCAGACCAAACAAAGTACCCAAAATGCATTGCGTGTCGCTTTCTCGGTCAGGTGCGTTCCTGGCGTGACGGCACGTCAGGATTCGTCACCAACTAAAAAACAAGACTTCCTGAATAGTCAGCGCGAGTCTTAAACCGTAAAATATAGCTATATGCCGTGGAATCTTTGTAAAATATGTTCAGTAGAAGTCATTTGAAGTGATTTTACAAATTATGGACACAACTTGTTTGGGGGCGTCGGTTGTCCTTTAAAGTTCTGTCACTGTTTGTATCTCATCTAGTTTTCATCATTGTTTTTATCTGAATCCATGAGTCTTGATAATGCATATACCGGTCAATGAATGCAATAAATACTGGTGTTAAGATTAGTTGTGACCATTTCAAATATGCTCCGAATTTTAAAAAGGCAGAATCATATCTGTAAATTGATTGTTTCAAATGAATAAAGGTGTTGAACATGGAATTTGTCAATCTAAGCATGTTCTTGTTGATTTGCAAATTCATATAACAGGACACAATGATGCAAATGTGTATCAAGTTTCTGCAGTTGTATTAGGATTCTATTTAAACGACATGTCAAGCTCCTGAGCTGCTGCAGTTTGACGATCATGTTACGTAGCTGCAGCTGTCTAAAGACAAACTCCATCTGGTGCAACCATCCAAGGCCGTCCGTCCTCCTCAGAAGTGGAGACACGCTTCAGGCATGCTGATGACGCAACCCAATGGAGGGCTCATAACATCGCATAAGAAAACCTTTATTAGTCTCACAATGGACAAATTCACAATTCACAGCAGCAAAGTTATGAAAGGAAAAAAATTGTGTGTTTCGACCTTTTTGTCTATTTGAGTTATTCGTGGTTGAACAGGGTCACCATTGCTGGCCACCTACCTAGCTATCTATTTGCTATCTATTAGTTGTCTAAATAGCTAGCTGACTAGCTATCTATTAGTCATCTATTAGCTAGCTAGCTGACTTGATCTATTTGAGTTATTCCCGGTTGAACGGGGTCACCGTTGCTGGCTACCTAGCTATATATCTATTTGCTATCTATTAACTGTCTAACTAGCTATCTAGCTAGCTATCTATCAGTTATCTACTATCAAGCTACTTGATCCGACGTAACAGACTTTAGCCGACATTACGAGTCCATCTCTACTCGCAATCCCATCATGGATTTGTACCATTGCATTGAAGATTACATCGAAGCGCCAAACTCCTTGGAAACTTTAAGGACAACCGATGCCTCCGGACAAGTTGTGTCCATAATTTGCAAAATCGCTTGAAATGACTTCTACTGAGCGTATTTTACAAAGATTCCACCGCATATAGCTATATTTTACGTTTTAAGACTTGCGCTGAGTATTCCGGAAGTCTTGTTTTTGAGTTGGTGACGAGTCCTCACCCTACGTCACTGAAGGAACGCCCCTCACCGAGAAATGACATACCTTGCATCTCATCAATGCATTTTGCGGTACTTTGTTTGGTCTGAAAACTTGGTGTTGATCCGTGTTGATGGCGAAATTGGAAGGAAAACACATAAATAATGCGATGGTGAATCGTTGTGCGTTGCGCAAAGACTTCTACAGTGTATTTGATGTTCGCTTACAAAACGTCCCAGGAGACAATTTACACGGAGCTTTGTCACCCTCTTCTGCCTTTTTTGGGTTCTGTGAGTACTAAAGAGTTTGTCACTACACTTCTCTCCAGATGCATCAAAATGACCGGAATAAATTATTTAATCGATTGCAAACATGTATGCTTTCCTCTTCCGAACTATTTGAATCATATTCATAACTGGATGAGTAACAAGAAAGCATCTTTTCCGAATCTGAAGCCATTGTTTTGATTCTCCAGCAAGGCAAGACGTGTTGGGTTGACACCACGAACAAGTGGGCGGGACCTTCTGAAACTGGCTGTTTCTGGGTTCAATTTGAAGTAGTTTTTGGACACTTTAAGTCATTTTTATTGGTGTTTTGCATTTGACTAAAAATATCATACTGCGTGTTTTGGGTATTTTAGATGCTATAAAACGTTTTTCTGATGTCAGTTAGGAAACAAAAAAGTGATGTTGGTTGTCCTTTAAACCGAAGAGTCACGTTGACCCCCCTCTTCCCAGTTTTTGGGATAATTCTGTAGCAGAGAATTGTTGCAATACTTTCATTCTCTAATTAGAGGTTGTTTTGTTTGCACTGGGCTCTGCATGTTGTTGCATTGTGTGAATGTGGAATTCAAAGCAGGGTTTGCTCACTCTTACGATGAAATTCATTCTTTCTTATGTGATTGATTTTGTTTTACCAATGGGTGCATTGTGCCAAAATGACGAGTACTTCCAACTCTGCCAGAGTGGGGCACTTCCAAACAATAAGCTTCCTTCCAGACTATATCTGTCCGTACTCTAGGTCATGTCACCTCACTGCCAAGTTCATTGTCTATATTTATTCTCTTCACCAAGCAGCTGTTGAGTCATGCCGCCCTCTACAAGTAGAAGGGACCTGCTATTCCCCAGACACAAAAATGAGTGGGAGCGCCGCTTGAACTTGTGGAATATCATTTTTTATTTGAAGTAAGAACCAAATTGTTTGCCATGGCAGACAGTAACGGTCCCCCTCTATCGTCCTTCATCATGGATGAAGAAACCCTGAAAAGAAAACAAAAGGAGAAGTTAAAGAAACTGATGGCCACTGGCGGAAATCCAAGGCCTACTCGCTCTCTCCTCTTCTTGACACTCAGGAATCCCTTCCGTCGGGCTTGCATCAGTATTGTGGAATGGAAGTATCCTCTTTGAAAGGCAAATGGACCAAAGAAAAAGGATGACATCTAATTATAGAAGTGGAATGTTACTTGTATTTGTTGTCTTTGAATGCAAATGTATGATTGTTTAGAATACAATGATGAACAGGAAAGGAAAAGAATTGTGCTCAGTAATGGTTGGCATTTTCCTAGACGTGACTTTCAGACCTTTTGAAATCATAATCCTTCTGGCAATTTTTGCTAATTGTGTAGCCCTTGCTGTGTACTTACCCATGCCTGAGGAAGACAGCAACATCACCAACAGCAATCTGGTGCGTCTCGATTTTTAGGCTTGCTCCATTGTGTGTCAACTCATTGATACTTTTGCACATCCCATGTGGTCCGTTAGCTGCGATAGCTTTCATCTCTCATTCAACACTGAACTCATCTCGAATTTACCTCAGGCTGTAAAAATAGTCATGGTAGCACGGTGATCAGTTGCATTGCATGTTTGCGGTGCGACGGTGCAGGATTCCATTCTGGCTTTGGACTTCCTGTGTGGAGTTAGCATGTTCTCCAGCCTGTATGGGTTTTCTTTTGGTACTCTGTTTCCTCCCACATTACAAAAGCATTTATGGCAGAATGATGACCCTCAATAGGGGTTATGTCACTGACTGTTTTATCCCCATGAAGGGCAGTGGGATAAGTCAGTCAGTTTTGCGCATCGAAAATAGACCGGTGTCATGCTAGCAGTATAAAACCAGCGAGTGCATGCCTACATTGAAATGGGAGAAGTCATAAAAACATTCCAATACGGTGTATGTATTAGTAAATGACATGAACAAACAGGATAAAAGATTTGTGAAATTAGCAAAATAAAACAAATAAACAGGGCATAGCAGTGCACAGTGTGAATGAATTCACGAGCAAAGCAATCCTCAATGTAATAGGAGTTTATACTAGTTCATGATATATTATATATCTCTCATCTCATTTTCCATACCGCTTATTCCTCATTAGGGTCGCGGGGGCTGCTGGAGCCTATCTCAGCTGTCTTCGGGCACGAGGCGGGGGACACCCTGAATTGGTTGCCAGCCAATCGCAGGGTATATTATATATGTATAAGCAAATAATAATTGACAAGTGAATTTTAATATTTGCAATGTTTTAAGATGATGTACACTGTACAAATCTCATCAATGGCGATGTCTTATCATTTTGCTTTCATCATTGAAATCCAATTCATATTTTGGGCACACTGTTTTTCAATGAAAAGAACTTCCAATGAGCAATTTTCACCCAAGATAAACCTTCCTTAAAGGTTGTTATAAATTGCAACCCCATTTTGAATCTGTAACCCTATTTTGAAATCGTTGCCCAACTTTGAAACTCGACGTTGAAACCTGAATCCTTCTTTGGAACCTATTTTCACCCCATAAACCCAATTTGATTCCATACCTCTGAAACCCTGTCAACACATCCATACATTCTTTTCAAACCTAAACAACACTAACAATACTTTGAGACCCTCCTGTAAAAACGACGTAAAAATTCTGGCCCTACTTTGAAACCGTACAATGAAAACAATCTCATAGGCCCTACTTTCTAAACCTTTTTAGAAACCCGAAAGTACTTTGAGACTATCCATCCTTCCATTTTCCGATCTTCTTATCTCAACCCACCTATATATTTATAGAGTACTTTAAAACAGGCATTGATGTATCCACAGCCCGTCTACTCACACAATGGCTGTTTACACACACACAAGATGCAAGGATGGCCAGTACCACAACCAAACAACAGAAAGCGTGGTGGGTCACATTGTATCTTTAGACTGTGCGCCATTGATAGCATCCAGTGAAGCTCGAGGCGCGGGAACTTTGTGACTGTTTCATATACTCAAGATAAGAAACAGCGAAAATCAACTGTAGTTCAAGTAAGATTGCTCTGAAAAAACAATTGCGTGTACGGTATGTGCAGTATGTGGTATGTAGTTACCAACAATCGTCTGCATTGTAACAAAAAGTCAATGATGCCCTTACTCAATGTTAACATTCTGGCAAAATAACCTGAACTCCTGTGACTTAACTTCCTGTACATCTCTCATCTTGTTAAATGGGCTTTTATATCATTTTAACTGTCCTTATACAGTACAATATGTTATGGCAAATGTTGCCAAGTTGACATCCATTGCTGCCTAGGATAATTCTGTGGTGTCTCATTTTGTTCCTTGCACTCCTGTGCGTTAATGTCAGGGGGTTTCATTAACATGTGCCAACTGTCGGCATGTACAGCCCTTTCATAAGGGTTGTCATTAAGGGCTACATAAATCAATGTGACTTGGCTTGCAGAATCTCTGAGCCATTTCCTTGATTACCATCGGTCTGTGTAGGCTCTCGGGCAGACAGGAATGATCCATCGATGAAAAAGTTGCTACCATGAACTAACTGCCAGCCAATTGCAGGGCACTCAAAAACAAAGAAAACAGTCATATTCCCCCTTGTGATCAAAACAAAAGGTTCCATGTATGACTTGGACAAGTCTGAAGGCTAGCAGAACACACAGTAAATGGGTTTGACTCCATCTGTCCCAAGCTCCAGAAAAAGAAAACAAAAACAATAAAATACAATTTAATGCCACATTTCCTTTTATCTTTGGTAAATATTTTGGAAAATATTGGCCTCCAACTGAGTTAGCTAGTAGTTTAGTGGGTTTATATTTTTTTATAACCACCATAGCTTTGTTTACATCAGTGCTGGGAGCGGGACAAAGAATCCAAAAAAAGATTGAACAGTTTGCTATATACATAATAGTTTTCAAAGGTTAAAAAAAAATGTTAAAAACGCTTATAAACAACAGATTGACTTCGTACACTACAGCTATCCAGCTAGCTATCTCACTAGCTATTTGCTATCTAGCTCCCTGGCCGGCTATCTAGCGAGCTATTGGCTAAAGAGCTATCTAGCTCGCTGGCTAGCTATCTAGCTGTCTATTTATTTGCTGTCTATTAGCTAGCTATCTGGCTGGCTACCTAGCTTGCTACCTAGCTGGCTATCTATTTGCTATCTATTTGCTGTCTATTAGCTATCTATCTTGCTAGCTGGCTATCTATTACCTATCTAGGCAGTTAGCTAGCTATTAAATATCTCACTAGCTATCTATTAGCTCTCTAGCTAACTTTCGATCTATTTGAGTTACTTCCCAGATGAGTGAACGCTGGCGCGTGTGGCTGCCGCTGCTCACCCACAGAAAAACTGATCCTGTGACTGTAAAGTGCCATTGAGAGTTTTGAAAGGCGCTTATAAATTAAATGTATTATTCTTATTCTTATTCTTATTCTTATTCTTATTCTTATTGCATTTTTTAATCAATAACACAAGGATAACTAACAGTCATAGTTAATCAACTATACTGTATTGTGGAAAACGGTCTTTACGAGATGTCAACTAATACTTTGTCAATGTCGTTGAAATTGTGATTCTTTTTTGAGTTGTGTCACGATGTATCATGGTTGTTGTCTTGCAGGAAAGCCTGGAATATATTTTCCTCCTCATCTTCTCTGTGGAATGTTTCCTGAAGATAATTGCCTACGGATTTCTTTTTCATGCTGACGCGTATTTAAGAAACTGCTGGAATATTTTAGACTTTGTTTGTGTATCGGTTGGGTAAGTTTGTGTTTTAGATGAGTGCACTTAACCTGAATATTATCCTTTGGATTTTTCAGTTTTTCTTTTTTTTTTTTTTGTTATTTGAATGTTTTGGAAAGTGCTGTCTAAATTATTTGTTCACTATGAATGTTTTAATTGTGTACAGTGATACCTTGGTTTAAGAACCCCTTGGCTTATGAACTTTTCGGTTTACAAACGTTAAATTGATGAATATTTTACCTTGGCATACGAACTATTTTTGGGGATACACACAGAGCGCCACAATGAGTGATGTGTCGTTCGCAAACGAGCCCGTTCTCCTAACAAGTAAATGGCAGCTGACTGTTTTTGTCCTCTATTTCCCGCCCCCAGTCTTCGGTTAAAGCCTCGTGATTGGCCAAGTACGCAGCAGTGACGGGGTGGGGGTTACAAACAGAGAGAGAGATTGAGGCCGTTCTCCCAAAAAGAAGATGGCAGCCGATTTTTTTTTTGTCCTCTATTCGCCGCCACCAGTCTTCTGTTAAAGCCACGTGATTGGTCAAGAATTCGGCAGTGAGGGGGGGGGATTAAACGTTGAAGAGACAGGCAGACGACAGAGTGTGAGAAAATGGATAGAAAACAATGAAATTTGGACTCGTTTCAAGTTTGACAAAACCAGTGTAGACTGCAAGGTTAAAATATCCCATCAATAAGGCTCCACAAATAACCCACACAAACCATCTGTACACTTGATGCAAAAAGCTATCAACCCAGCAAACAGAACACAATTGATGAGGAACAAAGTAAAATTATCGCAGAAAAAGCCCCGAGGGATCATTCCTCAAGATGGTGAAAGAAGAAGGCTACGTTCCTCGTCAAGTGTTTAATGCTAATGAAACCGGTCACTCCATTCCATCAAGCCATCAACGACCATCACAAAGGTAAATAAAATGACTTTATTAAACAGTAGTTTATTTCTTGAATTATAATACCATAGCACATTTATTATACATAAAATAAGGTTCATTTTATGTAGTTTTAAGGCTTAGAAAATTAGAAAGTAGAAAATTATGTTTAATGGGGACCTTGGGAGGGATTATTCTCATTTTAATGGTTTCCTCTGGGAAATTAATTTTTGGGATACACACTTTTCGTCTTACACACTGTACGTAAGGAAAGGTATCACTGTAGTTATTTGGTTGATTTAACTGCGGACTCTACATACATGGGTTTTTGGATATCAACCTAACTCTCATTATTCCAATTGTTAAGATGATCCTTGATTAAACATTTGTTTCTATTTCAGACTATTTACTGTGGCTGTGGATGCTATTAATCACATCAGTGGAATAGAGCCCGTCGTCGGAGAAAAAGGGGGTGGTTTTGATATGAAAGCTCTGAGGGCATTTAGAGTTCTTCGACCACTGAGGCTTGTGTCGGGAGTGCCAAGTAAGAAAATACTTTTTCAAACCAGGCTGATGTCTCAATTAATAGGCAAATTATCCATACTTTTCAGAGTAATTTTTATTCAACACTCATCCAAAAACTCATGGAATTTCTTAAATGCTGTATTTTTTGGTGTATAAGACAATGGTTCGATATCCTGTGTATGAAAACCAACACATTGTTTCATTCAAAAGTGCATTTTGTTCATCCTTAGGTCTGCAAGTGGTCATGAATTCCATCCTGAAGTCCATGCTGCCCTTGTTTCACATAACTCTCCTGGTCTTTTTCATGGTTACCATCTACTCCATAATGGCCCTTGAGCTATTCAAATGTAAAATGCATAAAACATGCTATTACACAGGCACTGGTATGTTGGGTCATTTATTTTCATTTTACTTGTTATATTACAAGCATCAATGTTTTATATTTCAGAATAATTATTTTAACTCGTTTACTGCAATTCTTGAATGTATTCATCAACTGAAAATAGGCGAGCGCCATTGCCGAATCTGTTTGAGGTTTTTTTTTCATGTTTTGGTGCTGATAAAGCGCTGGTCATACCTCTGGTAATTTTATTTCTCTTCCACAAGGGGCAGCATTTCCCTTTTTTTCCGTGTTAGTGATTTGTTCCAGCTTCAGCTGTTGTTAAAGTGCTATATAAACCACTATGTATAACATTGTATTTTGAACAGCCACCCTCATTTCAAGCTCATATAACTGCAGACCCAAATCCTTTAGCAAGTAACTCTTAATTTCTGATGAAAGAAGAGAGTCTAAGGTTTCTAACACTCCATTGAATGTTGATGTAGTCCTAAAACTCAATATTCTGTGGGTCCTGGAATTCAAGGGACAATGAAAAAAACCTGGCACTCGTGTGGACACATTTCAGCATGTCTGGCAGTGAATATGTTAAAATAATTTATAAGATCCCTGCTATCTTTGTATGTTTTTAGTAATTTTGGTAATTTGTGCATAAAATGTTCAGTGTAGATTGAGTTTCATTGACCCTTGAGAACGCTTTTGTATAAAATGAACGCAATGACCTCAAAATTTGTCCATTTCCTCCATCCTCAGACATTGTTGCTACAGTGGAGAATGAAAAGCCTGCCCCATGTGCCCAGGCAGGTAACGGGCGGCGCTGCACCATCAACGGCACAGAGTGTCGAGCCGGCTGGCCTGGTCCAAACCACGGCATCACTCACTTTGACAATTTGGGATTCTCCATGTTGACTGTGTACCAATGTATTACTACACAAGGGTGGACTGATGTCTTATACTGGGTGAGAGTTGTCATTATTGTGATGTCAAAGCAGACTAGTTTGATGTTGTGGTGACCGAGTAAGTTGTGTTAACATTTTTGCCTCAAGTATGACACAAAGCAGGGATGTGTAACATAAACATCGATTAACAGGTGAATGATGCGATTGGAATGGAATGGCCATGGATCTTTTTCACCACACTCATCCTGGTCGGGTCTTACTTTGTGCTCAACCTGGTTCTTGGAGTGCTTAGTGGGTAGGAACATGTTTCCATTATGTTCTTTGGGAATTTTAGTTCACTAATTTCAAAGATTTTCCTCCCGTGTTCTTGATCACCAGTGAGTTCACCAAAGAACGAGAGAAGGCCAAGTCCCGAGGTGAGTTTCAGAAGCTGAGAGAGACCCAGCAGCTGGATGAAGACCTGAAGGGTTATATGGAGTGGATCACCCAAGCCGAAGTCATCGATAATGACAATGAAGGACAGAGTAAGGCCCACAGAACTAAGCAGAGGAATTGAATACCGTAGTAACCCAATACAGGACACATAGCCAAACCAAACTTGTCAATTTTGGGCTCGAGATGTGTTCTAAATTGAAATCACCTTGTTGTTTTAGTTGCTGTAGGGCAGGGGTGTCAAAGTTATTTTTGCTGCGGGCCACATTGTAGTTATGGTTTCCTCTTGAGGGCCGTTATGAATTTGGGGAACCCATTAGAATGTTTAAATCCCTTCAAATATTACATATAGAGCACACAGCAAATTAATGAATAACTCGTTTTCAAATCTGAAGTCAAGAATAATGACTTTTATTGTGGTTGACATCCAAAAATATGAAATTTTGGCTCAGATTTTAGCAATCATCATGGAATTTAACAAGTTTGATTTGCTTTCGCGGGCCGAAAAAAATGATATGGTGGGCCGGATTTGGCCCGCGGGCCTTGACTTTGACACCTGTGCTGTAGGGCTTTTATACTTTGTATCTTGATATAACAAACCTTTGTTGATGCCATACTGTATTTTGCAGTCAGAGTCACAACACTAACTGTGTCTACTCAGGTTTGCTACCCAACGAAAATGGAGGATCTCAGGAAAGTGGTGGACAAATGGACACAATGCAGTTAATATTTTATTACTAGTATGTTTTACTTTCTTATTCTCGTCAGTGGCGGTTGGTGGTATTTTCTCCAAGATGGGCTCTCTATCTTTTGGGTGAACAGTTTAGATATAAATACATTTATAATTGATTTTATGTTGTTATATACACTACAGTATTCAGTTCTGCTCTTCATAGTAAGGTCTACATGGAACGGTAGAATATGTCCTGGTCATATAAATAAATAAATTAATTAATTGAAAGACAGACCTAACAGGAATCAAAGATGAGAATGCAAATGGCTATTGTGAATACTTTCTTTCAGAAGAGACAGGAACATAGGGTGACCTATAAGAGTGGAGGCAGAAGTACACAGGTAGACTACATTTTGTGTCAACGGCGCCATCTAAAGGAAATCAGTGACTGCAAAGTAGTGGTTGGTGAGAGTGTAGCCAGACAGCATAGGTTGGTGGTGTGTAGGATGACGCTGGCAGTGAGGAAGATGAAGAAACCAAAGGCTGAAGTGATGACAAAATGGTGGAAGTTGAAAAAGGAAGAGTGTTGCATGACATGTAGGAAGGAGGTAAGACAAGCACTGGGTGGGCAAGAGGTCCTTCCAGATGACTGGCAAACTACAGTGAACATAATCAGAGACACAGGTCGGAAAGTACTTGGTGTATCAAGTGGAAGAAAGGTAAATAAGGAGACTTGGTGGTGGAATGGGGAGGTGCAGGAGTGTATACAGAGAAAGAGGTTAGCAAAGAAGAAGTGGGACACTGAGAGGACGGTCGAGAGTAGACAGCAGTACAAGGAGATGCAGCGCACGGTTAAAGTAAAGGTGGCAAAGGCCAAACAAGAGGCCTATGATGACTTGTATGCTCGGCTGGACAGCAAGGAAGGTGAGACTGATCTTTACAGGCTGGCGAGACAGAGAGACAAAGATGGTAAGGACCTGCAGCAGGTTCGGGTAATTAAGGATAGAGATGGCAATGTATTTAACAGGTGCCAGTAGTGTGATGGCAAGATGGAAAGAGTACTTTGAAGAATTGATGAATGAGGAAAATGAGAAGGAACAAAGAGTAGAAGACGTGACTGTTGTGGACCAAGACGTAACAAGCATTAGCAAGGATGAAGTGAGGAGGGCGCTGAAGAGGATGAAGGGGGGAAAGGCACTCGGGCCTGATGATTTACCAATCGAGGTATGGAAATGTCTTGGAGATGTGGCGGTGGTGTTCCTGACTGGGTTATTCAACAAGATCTTAGATGGTGAACAGATGCCTGAAGAATGGAGACGAAGTGTACTTGTGCCCATTTTTAAGAACAAAGGAGATGTGCAGAGTTGTACTAATTACAGAGGAATAAAGTTGATGAGCCTTACAATGAAACTCTGGGAAAAAGTATTTGAAGCTAGACTAAGAGCAGAAGTGAAGAGGATGCACAAAACCGGGATAGATGGAGGACATTGATTCGCTGTGGCGACCCCTGAGGGGAAAAGCCGAAAGGAAAGGAAGAAGAAGAAAGACAGACCCCACCAGACAAGATCAAACAAGACTAGACTAGGCCAGACCAGATCAGACCAGGCAAGACCAGGCAAGACCAGGCAAGACCAGACAAGACCAGACAAGACCAGACAAGACCAGGCAAGACCAGACAAGACCAGACAAGACCAGACAAGACCAGAGTAAACCAGACAAGACCAGACCAGATAGAATTACCATAAGAGACAAATTTCCTGCACTTATATGAATATGAAGGGCAACTGCAGAGCACACACACAAAGACAACAAAGAAACACTCAATGTTTGAAGTCCCTCAGGGTCCTCGGATTCAACACCCAATGATCTACTCGCTAACTTCAAAGTTTGCTGCTCATCGATATTAACCAGCCGCCACTGACTCCATAATTGTTTTTTCAGCTGCATTTTTATCTTTTTGTTGTAACTACATTTTCCTTCTTCTCGTTTGCACAGTAAACTTGCTCGCAAGTGGAACCGCTGGTTACGCCGTAAATGCCGGGTATACATCAAGTCTAACCTTTTCTACTGGTGGGTGATCATGCTGGTCTTCTTCAATACGTTAGCCATTGCAACTGAACATCACAAACAGTCCGAAAGGCTCTCAAACTGGCAAGGTCAGACCGATACTTTCTTGATTTTTCTGCATGGAGCGAGTTGGCCAATGAAACACATCCAATGATTACTCATTGCTCAGCAGACTTGTGAACAGCATGAGATGTTGTCATTGAAGCTAAAGGGGACATGATGAGTAATGGAGATGTAGATTTTTTTGTTGTTCTTGTGGTGTATCCACGAGTGTTGTTCACTTTAGTGTCAATGAATTGTTTGATATGGCGATATAACCCGTGCATCCTTCGACTTAAATGCCCTAACTTTCATTTCTTGAGATCACCGTAGCGTTAACTTTTTACATTTCCTATAAATGTCATCTGAAAGCCAAACATCCTGAACTTTTTGTGAGTAGTTTACTGTATATACAAACTGTAGGCTTCAGTAAGTTTGTCTATTCAATTGCTAAAATTATATTCAATTTACAGTGAATGCTAATTTAGCAATTTCTACTGTTTAAGAAGCTATCGCATTTTGATGGAAAGAAAAACGTTTTTTTAAACTTTGGCTTTAATAATAATAATAATAATAATAATACATTTGATTTATAAGCGCCTTTCAAAACTCTCAAGGTCACTTTACAGTCACAGGATCAGTTTTTCTGTGGGTGAGCAGCGGCAGTCACACGGGCCAGTGTTCACTCAACCCGGAAGTAAATAGAAAGAAACCTAGCTAGCAAGCTAGTAGATAGCTGATAGATAGCCAACAGATAGCTAGCTAGATAGCTAGTCACCTAGATAGCTCTATAGCTAATAGCTAGCCAGCTAGTTAGTTAGCTAATACACTGAATGCCACTATTAAACACACTGATAGAAAGCTAGCTAGCTTTAACCAATCATCATTTGCCTATGGAGTTCTATTAATATTATTATTTATTACATGATTATTTTTTATGTGTTTCACCTCATAATCTGATATTTTCATTGTTTATAATCGATTCATTTAAGGTTTAAATGAATGGTTTACCTTTACAACCCTGTTTTTTTAACATAGTATTTGAAATCTCGCAAAATAATTCTTAATCCTTGTTTATCTTGTATCTTCTTATCACCCTCCCGACACCAATTTGATACTGTGGCCTGAAACGTCATCCACCATGACCAGACAATGCCAACAATCTACTCCTGTCTATGTTTTCCCTGGAAATGTTTCTGAAGATGTACGCTCTTGGCTTATCTTCATATTTCATGTCACTCTTCAATCGTTTTGACTGCTTTGTGGTGTCCACCGGCATTATGGAGCTCATCCTTGTCCAAATGAACATTATGTCCGTCATGGGCATCTCGGTGCTGCGTTGCATACGTCTGCTCCGTTTGCTCAAAGTCACCAGGTAAATCTTGTTGTGCTTTATTTTTTAATATTTTTTTCAAGACTAAAACACTTTCAAGACCGTCATAAGATGTTCAACATGAGTTGATACATTATCCTTTTGAGGATCGTAGGCATGTTGTAGCCTATCTCAGCTGTCTTTGGGTAGTTGGCAGAGTACACTCCAAACTGATTGCCAAGAGTCAGGCACACATAGACGAATACCGTATTTTCCGGTGTATAAGGAGCACCGGAGTATAAGGCGCAGGGTCATCTTTAAAAGAAAACAAAGGCTTTTGGGTGCGCCTTATACACCGGAAAATACGGTAACCATCCATGCCTACAATCGCACAAAGGGACGGTTTAGAGTGCTCAATCAACCTGCCATGCATGTTTTCGAAATGTGGGACCATCTGGAATACCCAGAGAAAACCCATACGGGCACGGTGAGAACATGCAAACTGCTAACAGTTGAATCAAAACCTGCACCTTGACACAGTGAGGTAGACATGCTAACCAGTCCATGCGCACCAAATCCAGCAGACATTTAAACTGTTTCTTCCGCGTCGCCCATAAATCTCTAAACATTAACCCAAATATAACTGTATAGTTCCTCTTTGCAATTTTTCTTATGATGATACTAGTGCAGCGTGTTCTACCGGAGACAAATTCCTTGTGTGTTCTACATACTTGGCAATAAAGATGATTTTGATTCTGAACCAATCGAAAGATGCAATGCAATTTTACATAGACAATAAAAAGATTCATGGGGTCAATGAAATGCAGTGTAGAAACTCTTTAATAAGGAAATGAGCAAATACAATGCGTGGTGGTAAGTGACTTTTTTCAAACACAAATAATTGCATTGTTGATCTGTGGTTGTTTTCTCTAGATACTGGACATCTCTGAGTAACCTGGTGGCTTCCCTCTTAAACTCAGTCCGTTCCATTGCCTGCTTGCTGCTGTTGCTCTTCCTTTTTATTGTCATCTTCTCGCTGCTGGGTATGCAGGTTTTTGGAGGAAAATTCAACTTTTCCAACCAAGCGAAACCTCGCAGTACTTTTGACAGCTTCCCTCAAGCCCTGATAACTGTTTTCCAGGTACACAAAGAATACTTTGAGTCTATTCAAGTGGTTCTGTGCTTCGGGAATTGAAAATATGACATGGAGCACCACTCCCGAAGTTGGCAGTGTCGGAAACTCATGACAAAAAGTTAGCGGACACCAGGGCAGACAACTCTGAAAAGTTGCCTGCCCCATTTTTCACAACGTGCAGCACAATAAGACGAATCATCGCACAAAAAAATAAAAACATTGTTGCAAAGTATAAAGGATAGTTTTTTAATTAAGGAAGTACCTAGCACAAATGGTCCCTTGCTTAATTTATGGTAAACATCCCTTGCTGAACATTTTGCTCCAGTTGTCGTTTGTCGTCATGGTGCACAATGCAATGTTTACGTTGCGTTGTCTACTGAAAACTACGCGGACTTGTCTTTCTAAGTGTACTTGAAAGTTTTGAAAGGCGCTTAGAAAGAGGAGTCCACGTGGCTTGTAGTGGTTTGCTTGGAGATTTTGCTTTATTGAATAAAACAAACGTTTGATTTGAAAAAAAATCTTCTTTTTTTTTTTTCTCTTGAAGAAGTTGTCGGCCCCTCGGGCCGAGACGTTTTGAAAGTTGTCCGCCGAACGTAAAAGTTTTACGCGCCGGGCCTCTGGGCAGACGTTATTTCAAACACTGGTTTTGGTCGTTTTTGCTGGCCGGCTTATAATTTCATTCACACCCCTAAACTCTCTTTCAGATTCTAACCGGAGAAGATTGGAATACCGTCATGTATGATGGTATCATGGCACATGGAGGACCCAGCATGCCTGGAATCCTCGTCAGCATCTATTTCATCATCTTGTTTGTCTGTGGAAATTGTATCCTTTAAATTCGCCTGCATTCCTTCTTCCTAATATTCCAATTCACGTTGTATTATTCTTTGACGGCAAAATGATTCAGTCATTCTTTTAAACGTGTTCTTGGCCATTGCAGTTGATAATCTAGCTGAGGCAGAGTCTTTAACTTTGGCTCAGAAGGAGAAGGCAGAAGATAAGAAGCGAAAGAAAGCGCTCAGGTTCATTTTCCATCATTTCCATCATCTACAAAATGGATTTATAGACGTGCAATTTGACTGCTGGAGGGGGGCACAATTTTTCATCAGTTTTATTGGAGAGCCACATAGTCTGCAAACTTAATACGAACGCTAATAGACAATGACAACATTTGTTGGTGTTTTAATAGTAGTGCACTGCAAGATACCATCGTTTTTCTGGTGTTACATTCAGAATTTTTGTTGTGTTACAAAAGAAAACAAACTGGTACTGGTGGATAAGACGTACCAGAATATAAAGCGCACCACCAATGAATGGTGTAATTTCAAACTTTTTCCTGATATAGGGCTCACCGGACTATAAGTCATACTTTCAATGAATGAAAAAAAGTTTCCAAATGTAATATATAAATATAGAAAAGCTTCCAAATATAAGGTGGCCATTCCGTGTCGGGTCATTGAATGTGTTTGCTTCACCCTGTCAGGTTTGTTTCACCTTGGTGTCATGAGCGAGTTGACAGCGGGGCGGGGCCTCCGCTCCTGACGTCTGCCAGCTGCTGTCAATTCCCTCATCACCGACTGTTGGACATTTAAACCCGACGCTGGCCCTTATCCAGCGTCGGAAGATACGTACCTTGAACTTTAATTCAGTACGTGAGTTGCTTCGCCCGAGAATTGTCGAGCCACGATCGCGTCTGTTTGTATGCACCGCATCGTATGCTGTTTTGCACCCTCGTGTGCCTTTTATTTGGTTAGTTAGTGTGGTTGGGTGGATTGCCGCCGCCCGCCCACTAGCCTTGCTGTTTTGGTCACTTTTGTTTTGCAAACCTTTTACCGGGTCCGTGTCATCTTGAATCCGCGCTTTCTGTTAATAAATCTTCTGCCTGCACCAACGCCTCTGTCACCTGCTTGGCAATCCACCACCACTCCCTACGTTCCCACTCGTCAGCTGCCACTGTCGTTGTCGGAACGTGACAGAATCTTCCGACCACCATGGATTCCGCAGACAGTAACCGTATCTTCTCCATCCTCGCAGCTCGGTCAATTGGTGCCGGCCCTCGCGGAGGTTCGCCACGACATCACCCGATTGGCTCAACGGGTAGAGAGACTTGAGACCAGTGGCGCCTCCGCCTCGGTGGCCGCCCCGTGCCAAACTATGAGCCGCGAGCCCAACATCCCACACCCCGCCCGTTACGGAGGGGAGCCCGGACGTTGTGCGCAATTCCTGCTGCAGTGCTCCATAGTGTTCGACCAACAACCCTCCGTGTACACCACCAACGTGGCAAAAGTGTCGTACGTTACCAGCCTGCTTGCCGGCCCGGCAGCCGCTTGGGCGTTGGCCGTCTGGGAATCGCGGCCGGAGCTTCGAGCCTCCTTCCCGAACTTCATCGCCGAGCTGTTCCATCACCCGGTGAGTGGGCGGGAAGCAGAAGGCCAGCTGTGGATCTGCCACCAGGGCACCCGATCGGCGGCTGAATATTCCATCGCCTTCCGTGTCCTGGCCGCCACCGGCGGGTACGATGACCGTGCCCTACGGGGGATGTTTCGGCGCGGGCTCAATGCGGCGCTGAAAGACAAACTGGCAAGCCGCGACGAATGCTCCAGCCTTCGCGAGCTGATCTCCCTCACGCTGCAGCTGGACAACCGCATGCGGGAGAGGACCCGGGAGCGTGCTGCCTTGACAAACTCCGAGCCGCCGGCGGGAATCCCAGGGGGCGGTGCCCGGACCTCTCTGCGCGGGGGATACACGGCTGCGGAGCCTATGGAGGTGGGGGCCGAAAGGCCCGCTCCGCGGCACCCGGAGCGACGCAACACCGGCCCGACTTGCCAGCTCTGCGGTAAATCGGGACACCGAAAGCCCTCCAGTGACCGTAAGTCGCCCCGTCCTCCCAAACTACGGGTCCCGTGAAGGTCCACGGGGGGGTTCGCGTCGCGCAGACTGGAGCTGGACGGCGTAATCCATGGCCCCACCAGAACCATGCCCGTTAGGGCCCTAGTGGATTCGGGGGACGACGGCTGTTTTATAGATCCGTGCGTCGTTTCCGCGTTGGGCTGTCGGGCGGTCGAGCTGGGGGGGCGAGTCGAAGCATACTCGATCTCAATGGTCGGTTACTCACCGAGGTTAAACATGAAACAGCGCCGCTTCGACTCGAACTCTCGGGCAACCACGTAGAATACCGACGGTTTTTCGTGATGCCTTCCCGTTCGGTTCCCATTGTACTCGGTTTACCCTGGCTGGGGACCCACAATCCGGCCATCTCGTGAGACGGACCTACCATTCAGGGGTGGAGCCCCCTCTGCTACGCACACTGCCTCAGGTCGGCCGCGGGCGGGTCGTCATCACCTCACAGCCCCCCCCCCCGAGGTCATTAGCTTAGAAGGGGTCCCGCCCTGTTACCACGACCTACGACAGGCGTTCAGCAAGGACAGCGCCGTATCCTTGCCACCGCACCGTCCCTATGATTGCGCCATTGACCTCCATCCCAATGCTCCGTTTCCTAGTTCTCGACTTTACCAGGTTTCCCAACCTGAACAACAAGCTCTACGGGATTACATCGACTCCTCACTCGCGGCCCGGCTCATTCGGCCATCGTGGTCACCCTTGGGAGCAGGGTTCTTTTTTATTGCCAAGAAGGACAAATCGCTGCGTCCGTGCGTGGACTATCGTGGACTCAACGAAATAACTATCAAGAACAAATACCCTCTCCCATTGATTGATTCCGCCTTCGCGTCCCCCCAGGCCGCGACCGTATTTACGAGACTGGACCTCCGGAGCGCGTACCATCTCATTTGGGTTAAAGAGGGGGATGAGTGGAAGACCACATTTAAGTCACCCCTGGGACACTTCGAGTACTTGGTGATGCCATTTGGCCTCACCAATGCACCCGCTGTGTTCCAGAATCTTATTAATGTCGTCTTGAAGGATTTTCTGAATATTTTGTGTTTTGTACATGGATGAGATTTAAATTTTTTCAGAATCCCTCGAGGCACATCGCCAGCATGTCCGGCTTGTTCTGCATTGGCTGCTGCAAAACCGACTATACATCAAAGCCGAGAAATGCGGATTCCACACCTCCTCCTTATCCTTCCTGGACTTCATCGTGGAGCAATGGCAGATCCGGGCTGACCCCGCCAAGACCGAAGCGGTGGTAGAATGGCCCACGCCCACCTCTCGCAAGCAGCTACAACGCTTCCTGGGCTTCGCCAATCTTTACCGCCGCTTCATCCGTGGCTACAGCCGGAAGGCCCTCCCGCTCACCCAACTCACCTCCACTAAGACCCCGTTTAGGTGGACGGAAGAAGCGGACGCCGCGTTCCGCCTGCTTAAACGGGCATTCACTCACCCCCCAGTTCTCCGTCACCCGGATCCGAACGCCGCATTCATTGTGGAGGTTGACGCCTCGGATTCGGGAGTTGGGGCGGTACTCTCCCAGAGCTCCTCAGTCGACCAGGAGCTCCACCCCTGCGCCTTCTTCTCCCGCCGCCTCAGCCCCGCAGAGGCCAACTACGACGTGGGCAACCGGGAGCTGCTCGCCGTCATGTTGGCTCTTCAGGAATGGAGGCACTGGCTCGAAGGGGCGAAAGAGCCGTTCACAGTGTTCACCGACCATAAAAACTTGGCTGTCATCCAGGCCGCCAAAAGGCTGAACGCACGCCAGGCACGGTGGGCACTCTTCTTAACCCGCTTCTCCTTCACCCTCACTTACTGTCCAGGGACCAAAAACACCAAGCCCAATGCCCTGTCGCGGATCCACGAGCCAGGAGGCCAGGAAGACCTCGTGGAGCCCATCCTGCCCGGCCGCCAGATCGTGGGGGCGCTCCAGTGGGAAGTAGAACGGAGGGTCCTGGAGGCATTAAGAGGTACCTCGGCTCCCGATAACTGTCCCACAGGCAAACTGTTTGTTCCCCAATCGCTGCGCTCAGAGGTGCTGCAGTGGGGGCACACCTCCAAGGTGGCTTGTCACCCCGGGGTGAGCCGCACCGAGCACCTCGTCTCTCAGCGATTCTAGTGGCCGCGGCGACATAGCAGACTTCGTTAAGGTCTGCCCGTCGTGCGCCTGTGGGAAAGCTTCCCATCAGCCTCCGGGAGGACTGCTCCGCCCCCTACCGGTTCCACCGCGCCCTTGGTCCCACATATCATTGGACTTCATCACCGGTCTCCCCCCATCCCGTGGTAAGACGGTCATCCTCACGATAGTGGACCGATTTTCCAAATCGGCCCACTTCGTGCCGTTGACCAAGTTGCCGTCTGCGATCGAGACAGCAAGACTTTTGGTCAACCACCTCGTCCGTCTCCACGGGATACCCATGGATATCGTGTCGGACCGCAGGCCCCAGTTCGTGTCCCGGGTCTGGAAGCTTTTCTGCAGGTCCATGGGGGCGTCGGCCAGCCTGTCTTCCGGTTACCACCCACAGGCCAACGGTCAGACTGAGAGGAAGAACCAGGACCTGGAGGCGGCCCTGCGCTGCATTTGCCTCCATCGTCCTTCGGCCTGGTCCATCCATCTCCCGTGGGTGGAATATGCCCACAACACCCTGGTCTCCTCAGCCACAGTTCGGTCACGATTCATGTCGGCCTATGGCTACCAGCCGCCGCTCTTTCCCACACAGGAAGGGGAGGTGAGGGTCCCATCGATTCAACACCATCTTCGGCGGGCCCATCGCGTATGGAGGGGGACCAGGGCAGCCCTGTTGCGCACGGCGGCCCAGAACCAGAAGGTTGCGGATCGCCGTCGCCGTCCCGCGCCGGCTTACCAGGTGGGCCAGAAGGTCTGGCTGTCCTCTAGGGACCTACGGCTGGCCGGGACTACTCCCAAACTGGGGCCACGATTCGCGGGCTCCTTCGCCGTGGAGGCCATCATCAACCCGGTCGCGGTCCGACTCCGGCTGCCCACCTCCATGAAAGTCCACCCGGTTTTCCATGTATCACTCATCAACCGGTGGAATCCTGTCCCTTGGCCCCCCCTCCTGCCCAACCTCCCCATCCCCCCCGCAGATGGTGGACGGAGGACCGGTCTACACAGTGCGGGAGATCCTGGATTCGCGGCGCAGGGGAAAAGGCATCCAGTACCTGGTCAACTGGGAGGGCTACGGACCAGAAGATCGTCAATGGGTCCCCCGAGCCTGGATCCTGGACCCGTCGCTCCTGAGGACATTCCATGAGGCTTACCCGTCCAAACCGGGTGGGCCGCCAGTAGGCCCTCTTCACAGCGACTGTTGACGGAGCTGCTGTCAATTCCCTCTTCACCGACTGTTGGACATTTAAAACCGACGCTGGCACTTACCCTGCGTCTCGCGCCTGGCCCGTACCTTAAACTTTAATTCAGTACGTGAGTTGCTTCGCCCGAGAATTGTCTAGCCACGATCGCATCTGTTTGTATGCACCGCATTGTATGCTGTTTTGCACCCCCGTGTGCCTTTTATTTTGTTAGTTAGTGTGGTTGGGTGGATTGCCGCCGCCCGCCCACTAGCCTTGCTGTTTTGGTCACTTTTGTTTTGCAAACCTTTTACCGGGTCCGTGTCATCTTGGATCCGCGCTTTCTGTTAATAAATCTTCTGCCTGCACCAACGCCTCTGTCACCTGCTTGGCAATCCACCACCACTCCCTACGTTCCCACTCGTCAGCTGCCACTGTCGTTGTCGGAACGTGACACTTGGCAGATTTTTACGCATGGTTTTCTTTGATACTTTGACTTTCTGTTCGGATGACTTTGATGTTTTAGATTTTGTTCCTGCTGACTTTATTTTAATACAATTTGTCAAATACAACCTGCTGCTTCTTTCTGCCTGCTTGTTTGGGATCCAAAACCATCACCTCCATGCAAACCATGACAGTGTTCCGACAAAAGACGCAATAAACATTTGTCATCAAAAACAACTAACCAATCATGTTAATTTCCTGACCGATAGGTCCAATCTGCCAAGCAAGACTTCCGAGGAGAAAGCAAATCTTGCAAAGAAGTTAGCTGAGCAGAGAGCGAAGGGTGTTGAGGGGATCCCCACAACTGCCAAAGTAAGGGATTTTTTTTTTTCAATTTTGTTTTTCATACCTGTCAACCTTGGCTAATAGCTGCCCTTATAAATGATTACAATTCCCGTATAAAAGTTGTAGTACGCCGTACATTATTTGAAATGATAATAAACGCTAACACATGCGGAAATACAGTTTACTGCGCATGCACGCATTATGCTTTTATCATCAACCGTACGCAGCGCTAAAAAAATATATACATATGATCGAGTATTACTTTTGCTCCCCTTATTAATGATTGCAATTCCCCTTATTAAGAGACAATAAACCTTACAAACACAACCCGACGCATAATTATTTACTTATAGCAAGAATAAAAACAGAGATAGAATAAAAACAAAGGTAATTTGTTTAAATGTCCAGCAGTTTTAAAGTGGATCTTTAGATTGTAAAATCAACTTGCAGCAACTTTTACATCCTTTTTAAACGGAACGCAGAAAGAAAACCGAAGAACTTTTGTTGAGTCTCTCCCACTCTTTTTGGTGGCGACCCGATAATACAACTATAACCGATCCTAGTTTTTCTCTTCTTACTTGGTGGTTCTCCCATGCTTACTTCTACGTTACAACTAGTTGATTCCGCGATTGCAACACAAATGCCGGACTTCAAATGCAGAAACAGAAATACAAAATCAAACGAAAACAATGTGACGCGCATGCGCATATCATGCTTCATCGACAAAGACTCGATAACTCGCTATTTTTTTTTCATCGTATTGTTATACGGCATACACAATTCAAAATGATGACAAAAACGTATAAAATACAGGGAAAACGTAGAGGTTGACAGATATGGTTTTATATGTCACATTTTCTAAATAAATCAGAAGGATTTCAATGCATTCAATCAAATTCTCAACTTTCAGCTCAAAATTGACGAGTTTGAGTCAAATGTGAATGAAATTAAAGACCCTTTCCCTCCAGCGGACTTTCCTGGTAAACACAAAGTTTCAATATATTGATTTCAAACTCTAAATATGAGCAATACATGGTCATTCCTGTCTTCGTGGTCATTAGGTGATGATGAAGAAGAGGATCCTGAAATCCCGGAAAGCCCGAGACCGCGTCCAATGGCTGATCTTCAGTTAAAGGAAGAAGCCGTACCAATGCCGGAAGCCAGTTCATTTTTCCTCTTTGGACCACAAAACAAGTACGGACGGTTGATTGGCGTTGTTCTTGTGTTTTTCTTTTTATTTTAGAAGTGGGAAGAGAAAATTATTATAGATCTACTTTCTAAAAATAATAATACATTGTATTTATAAGCGCATACAGAGGTGGTGATTATGTATAATAAATGTGCGATTGTAATGAAAAAAATAAACTGTAGTATATAATAAAGTAGTTGTATTTACCTTTGTGAGGGTAGTTGTTGCCTCTTGATGATATCCGAATGATGTTACCGTGCTTTCTCGGCAATAATACTCACACTCACCCTGTTCCCTGCTTGCTGCTTTTCATTAATCCAAATCAACAGAAGTTTTTCAACCTCTTCTATTGCCTGAGACCGTAGCAATGGTCGACTTAGCGTACTGGTACTGGAACGCTAAGTCACACAAACGCACACCTCGTTGGTGTTTTTCGATGATCTCCTTCTTCTGCTCGAGCGTAATTTTTTTTGTCTTCTTCGGCTTAACACTAGCCTGTGGTGGGGTCCCATAATAGCAAAAGAATTCCACTCGATAACAAACCACATCTTCACTCAAAGAAAACTAGTCCACCAGACACCGTGGCACTGTTTGACCGTGTGGTTTGGTTTGTCCGCCGAAAACTTTGCCATTTGTTTCGTCTCCTTGTAAAAATGAAAATTGTAAAGAGCAATACATTGGGGAAAGTAAACACATTCTCCAAACATCGCAGGGATAATACTAGTGGGCCTCAATCGGCAGTACATATGCACTTAAAAGCCAGCAACCACTCATTTGACGACAATGAGATTAAATTCTTAGCGAAAGAAAATAGATTGTTTGAAAGGGGAGTAAAAGAAGCTTTTTTCATAAAACAGCAAAATCCTTCACTAAATCACCATGGTGGGGTGAGGTTGAATTTGGATCGTTCGTCCAACAGACTTCTTAGGCAACATAGGCTTAGTTACGCTGATGAGGTGATACTAGGGCAAATGGGGAAATCAGGCCATGCGTAGATCTCATACTCAAGCAGGACAAAAGAAGTAATGAATCCGGACAATAGAAGTAATCAGTGTAGCTGCAGGGAGTGATCATCTCCCCTCCCCCCTTCCAACTTGAGAGCAAGGACCAATCATAGCAGAGTCTGGCAGAGTCTGACGAATCCTCTTGGATAAGAAGTGAAACGTCCGACACCTTCAAAGAAGTACAGATGACAGCTGAAGAAACCTTTGAATTGACTAATACTAATCAGAAGAATACTCATAATCATAATCATCATCATATTAATTTCTGTGCTTTGCTTAAAGCACCCAGTGGTACATTGAATAGAATTGTTGCAAATGTGCAGGTTTCATCTGAAATTGAGAATTCATCAAATTTTCTTTTTTTTTTAGATTCCGGAAACTGTGCCATCGCATCATCAATGCAACCACGTTCACCAACATCATCCTGCTTTTCATCCTGCTGTCATCCGTTTCCTTAGCGGCCGAGGATCCCATCGACCCAATGTCCTTCAGGAACCAGGTACCAACCAAAATGCACGTCGTCAATTTAAACCAAAGAAAACTCAATGGTCTTTTCACACTGTATTGCCGTTTTCAATTTGTGTTAAACTCAGGTGTTGGCTTATGCTGATATCGTCTTCACTTCAGTGTTTACGGCAGAGATTGTCCTAAAGGTATAAAAAACAACTCTCTATTCTTCATATTAGAAAAAAAAATGGTTCTACATTTTAAAATGCTCCGATCCATCATTTGTTGCGTTCTTTTGGTTTCAGATGACAACGTACGGTGCCTTTCTTCACAAAGGGTCTTTCTGCAGGAACTCTTTTAACATTTTGGATCTACTGGTTGTCAGTGTATCGTTGCTCTCCATGGGAATGGAGTAAGTGGATTCCAAACAGTCTTCACTGTGTTCTTAATGATGTTCATATTTCATTCCCATTTTAGATCCAAATTTCATGTGTTCGACTGGGCTTTTCTGACATGTCCGAAAACAACCAAGCATACTGTAACATTCAAACTGATCATATTGCTCTGTTCCGGAATGCTAAGTGGTTAGCTATGTTTTGAGATGTCAATGTATTTTTTGTGTATATTTTTGTTGTAAATTATAAAATTCATGAATAACAGTAAATATCCCGTTTTCAAATGAAATGTAGTACGATTACATTTTTAACGATTAAAATATATACACGTTTTAATTGGCTCCTCCACATTAGTTTATGAATACAGAAACAACAGGTGATTTCGTAATCAAGCGCTATTCCGAAGTAAGGCCATGTGATTTTTCACCCTAGATCCAGTGCCATCTCAGTGGTGAAAATTCTCAGGGTGCTGAGGGTACTTCGACCGCTGAGGGCTATCAATCGAGCAAAGGGTCTCAAGGTAGCTAACGTGTACTGTGTATGATCACCTTGGGTTCGGATTGTGGGTTCATGCGTTTTGGAAGTATTGAGATATCTGTCATTTGATTTGTAGCACGTGGTCCAGTGCGTGTTTGTCGCTGTCAAGACCATCGGAAACATTGTGCTGGTTACCATGCTACTTGACTTTATGTTTGCCTGTATTGGAGTTCAACTTTTCAAGGTAAGCATGTTACAATTCATCCAAGCAAACATTGACTGTAGTTTAACTTGAGATTCTGTATGTCAAAACTATCTAAATTCACCGTCCGCTAAAAATCCCTTGGACACGATTTACCAGGGGAAGTTCTATTCCTGCACAGACCCGGACAAAATGAATGAGGAAGAATGCAGGTATGCACATCCATGTTTAAAATACAGTATTTTACAGAATGTACGATGAACACTCAAAAGCCTTAATTTTCTTCAAAAGATGACCTTGAGCCTTATAATTAATTAATGAATACATTTTATTTATAAGCGCCTTTCAAAACTCTCAAGGTCACTTTACAGTCACAGGATAAGTCTTTCTGTGGGTGAGCAGCGGCAGCCACACGCGCCAGCGTTCACTCAACCCAGAAGTAACTCGGCTAGAAAGCTAGCTAGCTAATAGATAGACAATAAAATAGATAATATTAATAGATAGACAATAAAAACGAAATGAAACGATCATTACCTGCAACACAGTATGGCAGAAGAGATGGGTGAAGTCACATGAGTTTAGTCTGGTGATTAACTGTGCAACAGAAAAGCACTTGAAGCAAATGTGCTTCAAAGTTCCACTCGACAAAACGTGAATTAAATAATCGCTCAAAAAGTAATCTGGACTCAAAAGGAATCAGGGAACTAATTAGATAACACTAGACAGTACAAAAGGGGAAACAAAATAAGATATTGTCATGAAAATGTGCGTTAATCCAGACCATCAGAGAAATGCGACTCACCATAAATCTTGTCCAGATTGTCACTTCCGTCATAATTTAATAATCTTAATGCACAACTCCATTACACACACACACATATATATATATATATATATATATATATATATATATATATATATATATATATATATATATATATATATATACAGTAAAGTCTCGTTATTGGATTGGATTGGATTGGATTTGCCTTTATTAGTCTCGCAGTGGAGAAATTTACATTTCACAGCAGCAAAGTTATGAAAGAAATGAAATGGTGGTTATATCGATATTCAAGGGAGTCAGAAAAAATATCGATATAACCGGGACTATCGATATATCCGACCCTGTTTGCATGTAATTTTCTCCGTGCGTGCATAGAAATAGTATCGATATAACCGGGACTATCGATATATCCGATATCGATATAACGAGACTTTACTGTATATATATATATATATATATATTGCTGCTTGATGATTTGATTCGGCTACTGTATCTCTTTCCCTTGAACTTTGTTTCTCAGAGGTTGGTATATACAGTATCAGGAAGGAGCACTTCATGACATGGAGGTCCGCAAGCGGCAATGGACCAATTCAGAACTCAATTTTGATAACATCTTCAGTGGAATGCTGGCGCTCTTCACCATTTCGACATTTGAAGGATGGCCAAAGTGAGTCATGAGCACCATTTTACAATCGAGCTTTCTCAGATGCTGAAACCAAGGATGCAATTCTCAGAAATTACACGGAAATGCTTACAGGACTGCGATTTCACAGAAACAAATCATTTGAAAAATTAACGTGGTGGGTGAAGGTTTAATTTAGACCCTGCTTACAACAGACTTCTTAAGCCGATACCATATAGGCTTAGTCATGCTAATGAGGTGAAACCAGTGCCAGGGATAGAACGTTAAAGGTAATCATATTGGTTAATGAGGTGAATCCAGAGCCAGGGATAGAGCTATAGAGGTAATCAGAGTGGAGAGGTAATCAATCAGATTGGCTAATGAGGTGAAACCAGAGCCAGGGATAGTTGAAATGCACATGGTTAGAAGTTTCTCATCACTGAAATAAACCAACTTTTTTTATCTCTTTGAATGTGTGTGTGTGTATGTGTCTGTTTGCATTTCCTGTTTTTCCCCCCGATGAGGATTCTTTACAAAGCCATTGATTCCAACGTGGAAGATCAAGGGCCATTGTACAACAACCGAGTTGCCATCTCCATTTTCTTTATCATCTACCTCATCCTGATTGCCTTTTTCATGATGAATATCTTTGTGGGCTTCGTTATCGTCACCTTCCAGGAACAAGGAGAACAAGAGTATAAAAATTGTGAGCTGGACAAAAACCAGGTACTGTATGTTTAACAGACTCAAGGGTCCCTATACTAAATTGGCACTTCCGAATTGATGTTTGATATTAAAATTGGCTTATTTCAGAGTACAGAAATGCTGTAAAATGACATGATGTCAATTTTTTCTTGAAAAGTCCATTTTGAAAATAGCTTTAACAGTATATCTGCAACCAAATCAATTTTTTCTCCGCCTTCAGCCATTGTGGGTTGACAAAACTGCTATTAAATCAACACAATTTATTTGCTCGCTACCGATACAGTGTGCTAGCTCTGGCTACTATGCTCTTGTCCTAGCGCCTTGTGATCAGGGCAGTTTTTGCAAACAATGATTGGCTACTGACTAGCTAATCATAGTTGGCAAAAACTCTGATGTTGACCAGCGCCTTCAAGAAGGTGTCGCTACCCCTAATGGGTTGCCAACTCGAAATCCGATTGGTGAGAGCAATCGTTTGATCGACACATTTGATGGTCCAGGGCCCACACAACTGATTGTGAAGGTGTCCACGTCGATTTCTGACCCTGGTAACAAATGATGGCTGAAACGTGATTGGTTAAATGCTTAAATACGAAAACACACACCTGGAAGCATTAGTACAGAGGAAAGTAGTGAAAGGAAACTAAAAGACAATTTGGAATTATTTCATAAGAATTCATTGACAAAATATAATTCACATCAGTCCGTGATTCAGATATTTGTAGGTCAGCAGAGAAGGCTTTGCAGGCCTTGACGGTCCGCCACTGCTAGAATGACACTGTGACCTCCCTGAGCTTATTCATTACAGTATGTTAGTGTGGACTATGTAAGATTTTCTCTCCCCTTGTTGAAATTCTCCAGCGCCAATGTGTGCAGTACGCTCTGAAGGCCCGGCCTCTACGGTGTTATATTCCCAAGAACCCTTTCCAATATCAAGTGTGGTACATCGTCACCTCCTGCTACTTTGAATACTTGATGTTCCTTCTTATCATGCTCAACACCATGTGTCTCGGAATGCAGGTATGTTACGCAGCACACACACACCGTCCTTTTGTGAACACAAGCCTTCTCTTATTGTGTAGGAGTCACAAACCATTCAGAATGCTACTTTTTGGAATTTTAAATATTTAACTCATTCACTGCCATTCACCAATTTATTCGGGAATTGAAAATGTGACATAGAGCGGCAATTTGTTCGGGTTTTGATTTTTCTTGTTTGGGTGTCGATAAAGCACTGGTCACACCTCTGGCAATGCTTTCTCCCTTCCAGAAGGGGCAGCATTTCCTTTTGTTCCATGGAAGTGCTTTGTTGCTGTAACAGCTGTTGTTAAAGCACCATATATACCAATATGGATGTATTGCATTGCATTGCATTTTTGACAGCCGCCCTTATTTCAAGCTCATATAACTCCAGACCCATATAATCTTGGAATTAACACTTTTTTTTCTGATGAAAGAAGAGAGTCTAAGGTTTCTTACGCTATATAGAATGTTTATGTAGTCTTAAAAGTCAATATTCTGTGGGTCCTGGAATTCGAGTGACAATGACAAAAACCCTGGCACTGGAGTGGACACGTTTTTGCACAGCGTCTGGCAGAAGAAACCGTTTAAATGTCTGCTGGATTTGGTGCGCATGGAGCGCTAGCGCCTGCCTGAGGGGAGTCGCTGGAAAACGTGGTGGGCAGGGTGCGGAGCGTCCAGTTGGATTTTTTTACGCTCCCTTGTTCTGATTCTTGCAGTGTGCAAGTCCCCGAGAGTGGGTAGGAAGGTGCCAATGATTTTTTTTTGTACTTTGACCCACAGCACTGTGACCAGTCAGAACATGTGAAAGACCTTTCTGGGATGCTGAATGTAATTTTTACTGTGCTGTTCACGGTGGAGATGATCCTGAAACTGATGGCCTTCAAAGCTAAGGTTGGTAATCATGCACATCACATTGGGGATAACAGTTTCACTGTAATTTCTCTTTCAGAATAACATCTTATATTGTACATCTTACTTAAAAAAACATTTCAATAATTGAAGCGCTTTACATTACAAGTTTGACAAGCATTGTGTGTGTTGGCAGTGACTTAACTGACTTTGTAATAATCACCATAAGAAGATACAATTAGCAAACAATTATTTAAAAAAGAGACAAGAAGTTGTCCATTGCCATAGTTGAAGTATCAAAATAAACAAATTATTAAAAAGCTTAATCTAAACAGGAAAGAGCATTTGTTCCAAATTTCAGGATCCAACTTAAGTAAAATGGTGACACAACACATGGACACAGACAGTCCGACTCTATTCACAGTTGATGAAAAGGTTCAGCCATCATCTGTATTTTTTTGGAAGGTGTCGGACGTTTTGTTTCTCATCCAAAGAGCTTCGTCAGCGAACTAAAGTTGTCCCGATAACACTGATCGATATATATCCCTAATGTTAAAACAGATTCAACAGATATCAGACAGTATATTGTCGGTGTTCAAATACCTGACATGTTTCGGCGTCTACTTCCGCCTTCGTCAGAGTACAGAGTACTTACAAACAATACACTGTCTGTAAGATAAGAATCTGGTTTAAATTAGATATCAAGTAGACAGGATGAACTTAATACAACTATATCCCTAATGGACAGAAGTGGCCGCGCTCTAAGGTTGGGGGAGCAGTAGACTGCTCCTTGGCGCTAATCTGATGACTGATCTCTTAACCTTATTAGCATCATGCTAATGAGGTGACACCAGAGCTAATGAGGCAATCAGAGCCAGGTATAGCACATTAGAGGTCATCAGACAGAACAAAAGAAGTAATCGGTGATTCACTGATTATCCGAACATTGTGGTTTTCCAACAGGGTTACTTTGGAGACCCCTGGAATGTTTTTGACTTTGTCATCGTCATTGGAAGTGTCATCGATGTTATTCTGAGTGAAATTGATGTGAGTATCATTAGCCCCAACCCTTTCTTATTTTCTCTGAATGCCAGAGTTTACTACTACCCGCTACTTCATTGCACTTTTTTTTAAATGGAATTCTATTACAAAACAGTACACACACTCCCCTACTTACGAACATTCGAGTTACAAACAACGGTACTTACGAACATTTTGTAATATTCTCTCCAGTTGTACATGAACAGTACCTTTATTTATAGAGCATATATTTTTATTAATGTTTATTTTTCAGTACAAACCAATATAGGTTACTTATACAAGCCTTTGACATACTTATATAAGCCTTAAACATACATTGCATACAAAATATAGCACTGAAGCAACTTGCGAACAAATTCACCTTACAAACAACTGTTCGAAACGTATCTCGTTCATAGGTTGGGGAGCGTCTCTATTTATATAAGTCCACTGTAATGGTAAACGGGCTTCAATTGTCAAGCGTGGGGGACCCGGAAAAAACTCACACGGGCCCGTGGAGAATATGCAAACTCCGTGTAGGGAGGCCGGACCGGGTCTTGAACTCACGACCTCTGCACTATAAAGTCGGTCCATCGCATAAAGCAGTTCGGAAAATCAATGAATGCATGCGTGATTGAATGAACGAATGAATTTGACAATTTAGCCTACATTCCACTTATCTGATATTCCATATTCTGGCAATAATATGGCACAAAATGAAATTGTTTGAGAAACTCCAACCTCCTTTCATTGAATGATATTTCTTTCATCTCTCCACCCCCTTTTTATGCAGGCGGCACTGGTGTCATCTGGAGGGCTTTACTGTCTCCAAGGCTGTGATGTAATTATCTTATTACTGTATTTTCTGCTGTATAAGGTGCACCCAAAAGCCTTGATTTTCTTCAAAAGATCACGCTGCGCCTTGTACGCAAGCGCACCTTATATGTGAAGCCCTATTGAGCCACAACAGGTCTCGCAACAACTGTTATCAGCCACCAACCTACCCAACCCTGTAGAAGTAGTGCGTAACTGTAGCGCCTTATAATGTGGTGTGTCTGATATTTGGAGACCTTTTAGATATTTATATATAATATTTGGAAAACTTTTTTCACTCATTGAAAGTGCACCTTATAGTATATATAGATGTACAGTAAAGTCTCGTTATATCGATATTCAAGGGAGTCCGAAAAAATATCGATATAACCGGGACTATCGATATATCCGATCCTGCGCCGAACTGCATTAAACAAAAGCCGCCAAAAGAGGGCAGCCAAGCGCCATATAAGAAACAGAGCTGGCCATTAACTCCCTTTTTTTTGGGTGAGAGATGTTCCCCCAATGTTGCCTCAAAATGGCACATATAATTCTTTAATGATTGTAAACATGTATGCTTTAATTTTCAGAACTACAGTGTATTTGAAACATATTCATAACTGGATGTGTAACAAGAAAGCATATTATCCGAATCTGAAGCCATTGTTTGGATTCACAAGCAATGCAAGACGTCTTGGCGTGAAGTCATTTTTATTTGCATTTGAATAAAAAGTGACATCGGCTGTCCTTTAATACACAGTATGGAATGTTAATAATTTTCAAAATCATCGCGCTTCAGCAGACAAAACAAGAAACATTGTTGCAAAAAACGATTGCATTCATATACAGTACAGTGGGCATGTACATAACACAACAGGGAAACTGAAACGCTTACATCTTACTGTATTATGTATACAATTTAAAAAAGTCATCAATCTTCTTCTGCTTCCCATTTTAACCTTTTAACACAAACACTTCAATCTCGTCTGCTACACACGAGCTAGCGTCTGAAAATGAAAATGGCTCTGCTACACGGGTGCTGGGCACGTAACCAAGTCACCTGACCAAGTCGACCAATGGCGCGACTGATGGCGTGACACGTAACCAAGACACGTGACCAAGTTGACCAATGGCGCGACCGATGGCGTGTCACGTGACAAAGTCACACGGCCAAGTCGACCAATAGCGCGACCGATGGCGGCTCATGTGACCAAGTCGACCAATGGCGCGACCGATGGCGGCTCACGTACCAAGACACGTGACCAAGTTGACCAATGGCGCGACGGATATATCGATATAAACAACAAAAATGGCCGGCGGGGGATGAAAAGGAGCACCGTAATAACCGGATTATCGTAATAACCGGGTATCGTACTAAACGGTACTAATTATACATAAAAAGACTAGAAATGTGCAAGGGAAATGAAAGTAGTATCGTAATAAGCGGTACTATCGATATAACCGATATCGATATAACGAGACTTTACTGTATTTTAAAAAATACACCATTCATTCGGGGTGCGCCTTATCCTCCGGAAGAGATATTAAATTCATTGTATTGCAAGACTGTCACATACATCCATTCTATACGAATCTATTTCAATATTAGGTTGTATTTTCATGAATATATCACTTCTTAACACAATGAACCACAAACTGATGTGATGAAATAAATAATGATAAGAAACATTTTCTTTCCAGGAAGATCCGATGCAAGCAATTGCGGTGAGTTGACATGACATGATTGTGAGAACGGAAGAGTTTTGTTGGCCCTTGTGACTTTCATGTTGTTGTTTTTCCTTCTCAATAGTCTGCGGAGAATATGAGTGTGTCAATCACGTTCTTCAGACTGTTTCGTGTTATGCGTCTGGTGAAACTTTTGAATCGTTCTGAAGGAATAAGGAATCTGCTGTGGACCTTTATCAAATCGCTTCAGGTCTGTTTTATTCTGTTGCTAACGCAAAATAACTCATTCACTGCCATTCACTCATCTCTTCGGGATTTGAAAATATGACGTAGAGCGCCATTCCCGAATTTGTTCGGGTTTTGGTTTTTCTTGTTTGGGTGTTGATAAAGCACTGGTCAGACCTCTGGCAATGTTTCCCTTCCACAAGGGGGCAGCATGTCCCTTTTGTCCATGTTAGCGCTTTGTTTCAGCTTCAGCTATTGTTAAATCGCCATATATACCAAAATGTATTTTTGCATTGTATTGTGGACAGCCGCCCTCATTTGAAGCTCTTATGTCTCCAGACCCACACTATTTAGGACAGTCTAAGGTTTCTTATGCTGCATTGAATGTTTATGTTGTCCTAAAACTCAATATTCTGTGGGCCCTGCAATGTCAATGATAATGGCAAAACCCTGGCGCTGGAGTGGACAGATTTTCGCACATCTGGCAGTGAATGAGTTAAATTAAAAACACCTCCAGTTGTGAGGAAAATACCTTAATATGCTCTGTGCAAATAATATGTTGAATACGTTCTTTGCTTTGCATTTTTCTTTTGTCATTTTGATTGTAGGCTCTTCCCTACGTGGCCCTGCTCATTCTAATGCTGTTCTTTATATATGCTGTTGTAGGAATGCAGGTACGTACAGACAGTCATTGCACAGACAGGTGTTGTCTTGTATTACAGTATACACACCACGCCGTTGCTCCCCAACATGATCTTTCACTCGAATTGCATTTTCTCTGCAGATATTTGGTAAAATTGCTTTGGTTGATGGAACCTACATCAACAGGAACAATAACTTCCAGACATTTCCACAGTCTGTTTTGCTATTATTCAGGTTGGTGTTGAGAGTTCAGAGCGAAAGTAGGAAAACATTTCAGATTGAAATGATGAACCAGATACTTAAATACCATCATATGATGAATTATCATGAGGAATAGCTAGCGAGCTAGCTGGAGAAATAGATAGCTCGCGAGGTACATAGATAGAGAGCTCGATAGATAGAGAGCTAGATAGGTATAGAGCTAGCTAGATAGAGAGCTAGCTAGATAGTGAGCTAACTAAATAAATAGCTAGCTAGAAAGTGAGCTAGCTAGATAGAGAGCTAGCTAATAGACAGCTAGCTAGATAGAAGGCTAGCCAGATAGAGAACTAGCTAGATTGAAAGCGAGACGGCTAGCTCGGTAGAGAGCTAGAAAGCTAGAGAGCTAGAGAGCTAGAGAGCTAGACAGCTATCTAGGTAGCTAGCTACATGATGATGGGTGGATGGATCGATAGATGGGTAGGTAGGTAGGTAGGTAGGTAGGTAGGTAGGTAGGTAGGCAGGTAGGTAGGTAGGTAGGTAGGTAGGTAGGTAGGTAGGTAGGTAGGTAGGTAGGTAGGTAGGTCAGTCGATCAATAATTATTATTTTTTGCTTTGAAGATGTGCAACCGGTGAAGCATGGCATGAGGTGATGCTAGCAAGTATGTATGGAAAGAAATGTGATGCCAAATCCGATTTCCTTCCTGGAGAAGAGTTCACATGCGGATCCAACTTTGCCATCATTTATTTTCTGAGTTTCTACATGCTCTGTGCTTTTCTGGTAAGATCACACGAGTGGGGTAACCACGCATCAAAGTATGTCGGATTAGCTTGACTTAATTTTCGCCACCTCTTATGGCAACAATGCTCATCTCCTCGACAGATCATAAACCTGTTTGTGGCCGTCATTATGGATAATTTTGATTATCTGACCCGCGATTGGTCCATTCTGGGCCCACAGCACTTGGATGAATTCAAAAAAATCTGGGCAGAATATGATCCAGAGGCCACGTAAGTATTTGGGTGTCCTTGCATGCTGACTGATGTTTTTTATTTTTTATCAAATAATGATTTTAAGCAACCTCATTGTTTCTTCGTACCAAAACCCGAATCGCTGTACAGTTATTTTATCCATTCATGCATTACAAGCATGTCTGAGATTGGAACCAGAATCATCAAATAAATCAGATGTATCCAATTCTAATTTGTAAACCTCTATAAATGTGGATACACACTGAAAATTTTACAAGCATCTTAAATTTAATGACCGTTATACGAGTTTTTTAACGCACTGTCAATTATTGTATCATTTCATGGATGTTGTCAAAGAGGACACTGATTCTTACATTTGAACTTCTATTTTTCTTGCCTTTCTTCCACCCCCTAGGGGGCGGATTAAGCATTTGGATGTTGTGACACTTCTACGGCGAATTCCTCCTCCTTTGGGCTTTGGCAAGTTTTGTCCTCATCGAATTGCCTGCAAGGTGCACACATTGAGAGCAGACACAAACATCACCTCGAATGGACAAAAAAACGATTTAATCAAGTGTTTTATTTTGGGGAATAGCAAGTCCTTGCTTGCGTCATTGTGGTTCCGTCCACGCTCACTCTCTCTCTCTTGCTCTCTTTCTCTGTCTCTTTGCGTCTCTCGCTGTCTGTCTTTCTGTCTGCCTCTCTCTCAATCTCTCTCGCTCTTTTTCTGTCTCTGTTGTTTTTGTGGGTGTCTGTGTCTCTGTCTGAGAGAGACAGAGATACCCACAACAAAAAAACAGACAAAAAGAGAGAGAGGGAGCGACAGAGACACAGACACACAAAAGACAGAGATAGAGAGAGAGGCAGACAGAAAGACAGACAAAGACACAAAATATATATATATATATATATATATATTCTTTTTCTTTTCTTTTTGTTGCAGAGGCTGGTCTCTATGAACATGCCCCTCAACAGTGATGGAACCGTCACCTTCAACGCGACGCTGTTTGCACTGGTTAGAACTGCACTGAAAATAAAGACAGAAGGTTTGCAATTTTGTTTTCTCTTTCTTTGAATTTACCAGAACTATTTGAAATAAATGTTGGCTATAAGTCAACAGTTTGGAACGCCGTCGATGTACTGGACTAAACATTTGGTCGGCAACAGTCAGAAAAGTGAAAAAAAGTGTTTCTGTGGTCAAGTGGAAAAGCACACTGCAAGGCTCTTTTTGGTAGGGGGCTTCATGTTAATCCAATATTCATTCATGATTGAATGGCATTTTGACTTTTCTTGTCCAGGTAATTTTGAACAAGCCAACGAGGAGTTGCGAGCTATTATTAAGCAGATCTGGAAGCGTACCAGTATGAAACTGCTGGACCAAGTCATTCCGCCCATAGGAGGTTAGCATGCAAAGCTAATCCTTCTAGAGTTCCTTTCAAAAGCCTGATTAAAACCATGTTTGACCGCGCTAATGAGAATTCTTCTTGAATGACAGTATTTCTTGCTTATTTCTTTCCTCTCTTTTCTATCAGATGATGAGGTGACAGTGGGAAAATTTTATGCAACATTCTTAATCCAGGATTACTTCAGAAAAATGAAGAAAAGACAAGAGGAATATTACGGTTTCCATCCATCAAAGAAAAATGCAACAAATGAAATACAGGCAAGCACTTCATTCAATTGGATACTTTTTTTCAGTGAATGAATCTACGTCATATTTTCACTTCCCGCATAAATTCGTGAATGGCAGTGAATGAGTTAACATGCTAGATTTGCTTTTGCCGGCCGAATAAAATGATGTGGCAGGCCAGATCTGGCCCCCCAGGGCTTGACTTTGACACCCGTGCCCTCAAGCAAAGAGTCTGTATACTATTCCAAGTGGGAAATGCTTTTGTTGGAATGTTAGGAGTCACTACATTATTTGCCCTCCTATTGATTTGATTGACTAAACTAGCATCACCTTTGTGTCCATTCAAACATATTTAAAAGCCATATAAATCCCAAAGAAAATCTGCCTTGATGCCATAACTAGCGGTACTGATCTATCTATCAGGCAGGACTTCGAAACATAGAAGAGGAGGGCGCTTCAGAGCTGCATCGGACCATCTCGGGCGATCTACTAAATGAGGATGAGATGGACAAAGTGACTGACGAAGTTGTTGAAGAAATCTTCAGGGTAAATCGACGAAATGTTATCATGAATAGGTCAATCATTGAAATATATATTTTTTAAAAAGTCAATAATTGAAATATATACAGTGATACCTCGGCTTACGAACGCTTTCGCTCACGAACTTTTTGATTTACGAACATTAAATTTGCGAGAATATAATGTTGGCATACAAACTATTTTTCGGAAAACACACGGAGCGCCACAATGAGTGATGTGTCATTGGCGAACGAGCCGGTTCTTGGAGCTCCTAACAAGGAGCTGGTAATGGCAGCCAACTTTTTTTGTTCTCTATTCCCCGCCCTCAGTCTTCGGCTAAAGCTACATGTGATTGGTCAACATTCGTGGTAGAGGAGGGAGGGGACACACGCAGCAGGACACACGCAGCAGTGAGGGGGGAAGGGGTCACAGAAACACAGAGCTGCACATGAACAGGAAAGGCAGACGACAGAGCTTGAAACAAAAAAACAAACGTAAAAAAAAAACAAAAGTGAAAAGGTGAGGACATGAATAGAAAACACGGTGAAATTTGAACTTGTTTCAACTTTATTGATAGTTCAAAGGCAGAGTGAAGACTGCAAGGTTAAAATATCCCATCAATCAGGCTCCACAAATAACCCGCACAAGCCATCTGTACAATTTTAAGAGAAAAGACAAGCAAGGGAACCAGCTATTCATGAAGTTTCTAGTGTGTCTGCCTGCATCTGTTGGTGTTGCAATATCACAACTGTCAAGATGTACAACCCAGAGCTCCTTGAGACACTTGATGCAAAAAGCTATCCATTCCATCAAGCCATCAATGACCACCACAAAGGTAAATAAAATGACTTTATTATATAGTACATTTTATTTTTTTATTACAATACCATAGCACATTTATTATACAAAAAAATAAGGTATATGTGTAGTTTCAAGGCTTATTTAGTTGAAAAGTATGTTTTATGGAGACCTGGAAACGGATTATTCTCATTTTAATGGTTTGCTATGGGAAATTAATATTTGGAATACACAGTTTTCACCTTACACACACTTTCTGGGAACCAATTAAGTTCATAAGCCAAGGTATCACTCTATTAAAAAAAAAGTCTATCTCAAGACTCGTGGGGCTAAATAGTATATACAATAGTAGAGCACCTAGTGTTTTTAGATAAAGGTACGCATGTACAAATGTACTGGATAAACATAAACATGTCTACTGTATATACACGTGTAAATCTATGAAAATGTTGAAATGAAAAGCTTGTGAAATACTTCTATCGAACTTGAAATGTATGTTTGTTTCAACATGCATTAATTACCGTATTTTTTGGATTATACATCGCTCCGGATTATAGGTCGCACCAGCCAAAAAATGCATAATTAAGAAGAAAAAACATATATAGATCGCACTGGAGGATAAGTTGCATTTTTGGGGAAATTTTATTTGATAAAATCCTACACCAAACAACATACGTCATCTTGAAAAGCAATTTAAAATAAATTAATTAAATTAAAATAAAATAGAGAACATCAGGCTCAGTTTCACTTCTTTTTTTTCCAACATAACTCCGCAGCTCTCGCTCTACGCAACTCCGATGGACACACCTCCTTTTTGGTAACCCAGAACAGGCTTTTACAAGAGTACCACAATATCAGCACAGGCCTAGAGCGCACTCTTGCGGTTTAATGTGACAATAACATGTGAAATGATATACAGTAATTAAAAAAAAAGCATATATAAATCGCACCCCCGACCAAACTATGAAAAAAACTGCGATGTATAATCCGAAAAATACGGTATGTATATATAGTTATTTGTTAGTCGTATGTGTGTCTAACTATATAAAAAAAAACAGAAGATATGTTGGAAGTGTTTGTTTGTTATTTTTCAAAACAGAGGCAAGGTGGTCTTTTTGGAAACCATTCGGATCCCTTTGCTATGGAGACTGATCTAACCAGTGGCAACCAAGCTGCAATTCAACGGCCACTGCAAATGGCAGAAGGAATCCTAAACAACACAAATGGTGTGTAGTCTTGCATGTTTTAAAAATTGACAGCACAACACAATTCTTTTCATTTAAAAAATGGCATTGTCAGCTTGCCTTAGATCAATTTGAGCGCTAAATATTGTATCGGGACATCAAAACAACCTCCTTGGTTGCTTACACAGTACATGTGGCCATGCAGGGCTGTCTAAATTCCTTCCTTGCTCGTCCGCTGTTCCTGAAATGTATTTACTAGTTGGTCATTTCTGATTTTTTTTTGTTTGTTTTTATCCCCAAATGTTATTTTAACCTCTGATTTTCATGTTTGTACAGATACAGCTGGAAGAAATGGCCCACATTCATCAACTTAAAAGGCAGAAGAAAAATGAAGCAACTTGTAGCGATGCAATGCAAGGCCTGCCTTTCTGCGGATTCTACAGTCAACCGCTTGATGATAAGCCGACAAGTACCAAGTTGGGACAATTTGAAAAATGCATTTCTTCGGGCGGTTTGAATCCTAGAGTGAAAACCACTGTGACTTAAAGTCAAGTCAAAGTCAGCTTTATTGTCAAATATGCTAGTATGCATGACATACAGCACAGATGAAATTAATGTCCTTTCGGACCCAGTGTGCAAGGCACTTATAATGTGGCTAAAAAAGACAGACAATTGACAACAGACAATAGATGTCATTTCTAAATGTAAAATGGGCTAGTGTCGTGTGTAAAGTGACGTAGTGCAGTAATGCAAAAACAAAAACAAAAAGTTTGAAGTGAGGTCTTGCAGGAAAAAAATTGAAGAAAATCGAGTTCAGGATGATAGTACAGCATGTAGCGTGTACTCAGAGTTTGGTGAGTGTGGCAGTGGGAAGGGGCGGGGGGTGGGGGGGGCAGGGCTGGGAAGGAGTTGAATCTCCTGACTGCCTGATGGCAGAAACTATCCTTGAGTCTGCTGGTCTTGGGTCGGAGACTCCGCAGTACCCTACCCGATGGCAACTTAAAGGACAACCGACACCTCCTGACAAGTTGCGTCCATAATTTGTAAAATCACTTCAAATGAATTATACTGACCGCATTTTACAAAGATTCCACCGCATATAGCTATATTTTACTTTTTAAAAGTCACGCTGAATATTCATGAAGTCTTGTCTTTGAGTTGATGTCGATACCAGAAGTGACATCACATTTGGTACGCCCCTGACCGAGAAAGCGACACACTATGTATTTTGGGTACTTTTTCCATCTGAAAACACTGTGTTGATCGCGAAATTAGAAGGACAACTCCATAAATAATGTGATGGTGAATCGTTGTGTGGCAGCCAATTGCGGTAACACGCATGAAGAAGGTGTAAGTTTACACAAATTCCCAACGGACAATCCAGCCATTTCCAATGGAGCAGAGCAGTCGAGCACCAGCGGAGGCGAACGAGGAAGCTAACCAGAGTTAGCGATTCGGCGCTTGGATAGCAGAAGTTAGATGCATGTTTACTAATTTAGTCACACTGCATGCTAACTGTGAGCTCACTTTGTGAAAGAGAGCAACCGCCATATTAGTGAAGCAAACCGATCGGACAAACATCCACTTTCCACAGTGTCATTTGTTACTCTGTAGCGCTGTCAGAGCTCTCTCTCGTCTCAACATCTCTGATGTTCGTGTGCTGCGCAAATTGTACTACTATCTCTTTTGTGTGTGCGTAAAACCCGCCCCTCTGTCTTCTACCACGGATTTTAACCAATCACGGGCGGCTTTACGGCTCTTGTAAGCGGCTCCCTATAATGGACGAAACGCAGCTTGTGCGCCATCTTTTGCATTTTCTGGGCTGCTACATCGGAGTCCAGATCTCCTTCACCGGTTTCATCGCTTTCAGACGGCTTGGATTGATACGGAAGGACTTCTTTAATCGGTTTCAAACACATAAAACGACCAGCACCTGCGAGGCTGCAGGCAGGGCTGACGTCGCTACCCGTTGGTCGCCAATCTGATCGGGACGACCAGCACCTGTGCAGGTGCAGGCGGGGCCGAAAGCGCCCTCCGTTGGTCGCCAACCAGATCATTACAGTCATTTTGAAGTACGTACTAGTTTTGGGACACTTTAATTCATTTTATTGCTGTTTTGCATTTGACTAAAAATATCAGCCAGTGTGTTTTGGGTATTTTAGACGCTATAAAATATTTTTTCTGATGTCACATAGGAAACAAAAAAATTGTGTCGGTTTTCCTTTAAAAGTCCTTTTTGTGTTCAATGGCCCAATGTAAACATAAAGTTAGGACGGCGGAAAAAATTATTGGCACCGCCCTACCCACTCTCAAGGACGTGCACACTGCAAGAATCCAAACTAGGGCGCGGAAAGTCATACTGGACCCTCCGCACTCTGCCCACCACCTTTTCCAGCTACTCCCCTCAGGCAGACGCTACCGATCCATGCGCACCAAATCCAGCAGACATTTAAACAGCTTCTTCCCCCAAGCCATTAACTCTTTGAACAGTAGACCAAATGGAACTGTACAGTGCCTCTGCAATTTTTTTGCTGATGATACTCGTGCAGCGTGTTCAACCGGAAACAAATTCCTTGCGTGTTCTACATACTTGGCAATAAAGATGATTCTGATTCTGATTCTGATATTGAAGTCAAAGTAACAAACAAACAATAACATTGAACTCACCAGGACATGAAGACATGATAACTCACGTGTGTGCAGAAAATGAGGACAACAGTGGGGTGTAAGATAGCATAACACAAGTCAATAGCGCAATAAAAGCACAAGTATTGACAACTATTATTGATTGTGGCTCGTGGGGCAGGCGCATGTGAATCTAGTGTCATGCCACTAGAGAGCAGTCACCACATAACAACAAAACAAAACTGGGGAGAGCAGTTGAAGGCTTTTGGATCAGGCTACTTCGATCACAAATGTACAGTATAAATAAATACACAACATATTAACATATAGAGCATTTGAATGTATATTGAACCTGAAAGTCAATTTGTCTGGAAATGTTAGGGATTTTGGTATCAACGGCGATGATAAGAAAGAAAAAATGCATGCAAGGCACTCTCACTCATGTCGTCATGTGACACTTATCTAAAATAGTAGCAAATTCAACTGAATACCGTATTTTCCGGTGTATAAGGCGCTTCCAAAAGCCTTGATTTTCTTCAAAATATGACCCTGCGCCTTATGTCTTGCAACTTCTTTCAGCAGCTACCGACTCAATTTTCCGAAGTAGAAGAAGTAGCGCATAACCCAAGCCTCTACTGTAGCGCCTTATAACGTGCTGTGCCTTATACATTATTTGGACAAGTTTTATATATTTGCATATTATATTTGGAAAACGTTTTTGTCATTTATCGGGGGGGTGCCTTAAACTCCGCTGCGTCTATGTAGATGGAAAAAAATTGACAATACAGTGATCCCTCGCTACTTTGCGGTTCACTTATCGCGGCTTCAGTGCATCGCAGATTTTTTTTCAGGAGAAAAAATGCATTTTTTTTATTAATGCCATGCAAATGTGCAAACAAACAAAGTAAAAGAAACAACACTGCAAACAACACTGCAAACAAAGCAGACATGGAGCATTCTGCTTGATTCTAGAAATCGGGCTATGTCGGTTTATAAAAATCTTCTCGCTAAAAAAAAGAAAGTGCCAACAACTATCGACAACAATGTTCTTCTCTCAGAGAAAGACTCGTTCAGTAGAAAAAGACGATACAGCGCAGCGGAGTCAAGACGAATACGCGCAGCAGCAAAATATTATTTTACAACACCGTTCTTTAAACTATTAAAAAAGAGGTTGTATTTTTTGTTTCATTCCGCAGTATGTACAGTTTTGCATTATAAAATTAAAAAAAAAAACGCTGACTCCATTGTACTTCGTGGATTTCACCTAGCACGGGCTATTTTTAGACCGTATCTCCCGCAATAAACAAGGGTTCACTGTACACCATTCATTGGAGGTGTGCCTTATACACAGGAAAGTACGGTACAGTAAAGTCTCGTTATATCGATATTCAAGGGAGTCCGAAAAAATATCGATATAACCGGGACTATCGATATATCCGACCCTGTTTGCATGTAATTTTCTCAGTGCGTGCATAGAAATAGTATCGATATAACCGGGACTATCGATATATCCGATATCGATATAACGAGACTTTACTGTACTTGAAAAAGGGAAAAGGGAAGTGGTTATAGATGAAAGACAATTCAAGCTGTTATTTTTGACATGGAAAGTGAATTTAAAGAGGTTGCAGATTTTTTTTTTGTTTGATTTTTAATTACCGTATTTATTTAAAGACAATACACAAAGTACAGTGCTGTGTATACCGAAGTACAAGCCAAAAACTTGCTTTGTCCTTTTTTGTATGGCGATGTTCTTTTCTAATGTGATGAAATGTAGCCGTGGAAATCATTAGCTGCTTCCTCTTGTAATTCTCTGTTGGCATTGACATTTTCCAGGTGACGGATACATTTGGCCTTTCGGGATGAGACCACGTTGGATCCTTGCAATTTCATTACAGGAAATTAATTGAGCCATGACATTTTTTCCCTCTTCTTAACTCCCAAATATACTTTGTCTAAAAAAGACTTCAATCCGCAAACGTTGGGAAGAATGACATGCCAACAACCAAACTCAAGCGTTATGTCTGGAGTGCGATGATTAATGATCAATCAATGATGATTGAAAATGGGACGATCTTTCCATCGTTGGTGACTTGACATTTGGGTGTGCCTCAAATGAACACCCCCACTTTAGCGGCGATCCATCAAGATGTTTTATTGCTTAGGCCACTTTGAGGGGCTTGTGTGTGTGTGTGTGCATGTGCGTGTGTGTGTGTGTGTGTGCGTGTGTGTGTGCGTGTGTGTGTGTGTGTGTGTGTGTGTGTGTGTGTGTGTGTGTGTGTGTGTGTGTGTGTGTGTGTGTGTGTGTGTGTGTGTGTGTGTGTGTGTGTGTGTGTGTGTGTGTTTATATATTCAGGTCACGCAATGTTTAACAAACCAAAAACATTAAAATTCTATTATTTCAACGATTATTCACATCATTGACTTTCATTTGACAGATCAAATTGCCATTTTTGATTCGTAATAACACTTGGTGTAAGGTCCCCAATAATCAGGTGTACCTGATAAGGATTGTGTGTGAATTATTTCAACACGTTTATATATATTGAAATTCAGTCCCCATTACGGGCGTAAAATTGTTTTTTTTCTGAAGGCCCCAAAAGACACGGTTCAAATATGCATACCTGATTTTTTTAGAGCTGTCAGTCATTTGGAAAGGGTGGTCCCCCTAAGTCAGGGGTGGGCATACTTTTTGACTCGCGGGCCACAATGGGTTCTAAGAGGAGCATTTGGAGGGAGTGTTTGGGCCGGATATACTAAAGCATTAAATATATTGTGTGCAAACCTCATAGCACAGTAAGAACACTACAACCCAATTTATTAACTGTCTTTCAAATGTGAAAAATAGCCCTTATCAGTTAATAAATTTGTCTTGAGGAATATGCAAGATCTGGCATTTACATCCTATTTCGCAGATACTGGGAGGAAGAAATGGAAATAGATTAAAATATCCTACGCACTGTGATTTATCAATATTGTGTCTGTCTTTAATAAGTTTCAATCGAAGGTGCAAAGTTAAAGAAATCAACATTTATGGAAAAATGGAATCAGGTTCAACATTCAAACATATTCCATTCATCCATTTTCCGTACCGCTTATTCCTCATTAGGGTCGCGGGGGGTGCGGGAGCCTATCTCAGCTGTCTTCGGGCACGAGGCGGGGGACACCCTGAATTGGTTGCCAGCCAATCGCAGGGCACACAAAGACATACAACAGTCACTCTCACACTCACACCTAGGGACAATTTGGAGTGGTCAAGCTGCCTGCCATGCATGTTTTTGGATTGTGGGAGGAAACCGGAGGACCCGGAGAAAACCCACGCGGGTCCAGGGAGAACATGCAAACTCCACACAGGGAGGCCGGACCGGGACGCGAACCTCTGCACTGTGAAGCCGGTGTGCTAACCACTCGACTACCGGGCCGCCCCCATTTGCATATCATTTTCCAAAATAGATGCACAGAACCTCAACCCAGAAGAAAGATTCAAAAGAAGCTCACAAAATTGGTGACGCTACAAAATGTAAATTTACATTAAACCGTGACTGTAAAGTGTACTTGGGAGTTATGAAAAGTGTTCAGTGGCTTGTAGTAGGCAACACACAAATTGCATTGTGCACCATGGCGATGAACAACAACTGGCGCAAAATCTACAGCCACCGATATTTACAGTAAATTAAGCAAGGTGGTATTTGTTGTAGCTACAGCCTTATTTTAAAAGATAAACCTTACACTTCACGACAATGTTGTTTCAAGTTGTGAAAAATGAAGTAGGCAGCTTTTCAGAGTTGTCTGCCCAGTTGTCTGCTAACTTTTTGTCTTGAATTTCAGACACTGTTTTTACAATAGTTTGGACAAATTTGGCGGGCCGGATTAAAAAGCCTAACGGCCCATATGTGGCCTGCGGGCCATAGTTTGCCCATGCTGCCCTAAGTGATGATCTGAAAAGTGGTCCCCAGAAAACATGAAAACGCGTATATGTGTATGTGTGTGTGTGAATCTTAGGTTCATTATCTGGCAGGCATGTGTGACATCTTAAATGAAACATCTTTCAAATGATTGTGCCCAGCAAAAGCCAACCCAGACAACAGAGTTCATGTGTACTCGACATTGATGACGAGTCACGAATCGACAGCCACGGTGACTCATACGTCTTAATTAAGGAGCAAAGCGGCAACGTTTTCCTAATGGTGATGGGAGACAAGACCGTCACCGAATGCAAATTAGAACACACAATCATTCATGGATGGATGAATGCATGGAAACTTGCATTTAGGGAGCATACTTGGTTTGTGCTTCTAAACTCCTAATAGCCACTTTTGTGTACGTCTATGCACCAAGACACAGCCCAGGATTACTTACTATATCTTTAAATTATTCATTCTCAGACATGCAAAAATGTATCCACTCCAGGGTTTTTTTCAGTGTCACTCAAATTCCAGGACCCACAGAATATTGAGTTTTAGGACGACATGAACATTCAATACAGCATATGAAACCTTAGACCGGGGGTTGGCAACCCGCGGCTCCAGAGCCCATACCTGTCAACCTTGGCTAATAGCTGCCCTTATAAATGATTGAAATTCCTGTTTAAAAGCTGTAGTACGCCGTACATTATTTGAAATGCTAAAAAAAATGCTAATACAAGCAAAAATGCAGACGTCTTACCGCGCATGCGCACGTGATGCTTTCATCAATCCGACCACACGCATTACGTTTGAGGATTACCTTTGTTGCTTTGCCGTGCCAATAGTTCGGTGGCATTATTGTCGTTAGCGACCAGCAGTTGAGACGAGCTGGATTTGAGCCAAAAGTGTCTGTTATGCGAAGAAGAGGGAGGAAGGATAGCCTGGAGAGCACTGTTACCTGTGGTCTGCTGAAAACCAACATCTACCACGACTTCAAATAAAGACAACTCAAACTATCCTTCCTGGTTCTGGCTGAGTGAAATTTTATCATCTTTCCACCTGCTTGCTGTCTCACCGCACAACAATTGGTGGCAGTGGTGAGATCGTTTCACCCTGCATGAAGAAGGTGGGATCGTTACACCTTGCTGAACTGGAGAAGGATAAGAGGAAGCCGAGATGAAGAAGGTGGGACGAGGAAGAAGTCGTGTAGCACGGGCCAACCAAACTGGACTGAAGAGTTCTGAAGGGGATCAAGGAAACCAGAAGCTTGAGTTGCCCCAAGAAGGTGCCGTTCTTCTTTTCCATGAGGCATCTGACAGTTGCCAATCCAAGGATGGAACTGAGCAGAGTGAGATGGAACCACTGGTGAAGCCTAAGACTCAGACAGTGAGTAAAAGCAGAGCTCAATTTGATGAGAAATTGGAGGAGATGTTTATTGAACAGATCAACCAATTAAGAGATCACATGCACCACAACAAGCAAGAATGGACATTTGATAGTCGATCGAGTCAACATTATCCTTCTCTAAAACCACAGACCCAAAACGCTGACCCTCGAACATCCAGGCCAACAAACCTTCCTCCCGTACAAGAAACTCCCATGTTGGGTTACCTAACATCCCCAACCTCCACAGTTTCATCATCTAAGACAAGCTGCAATTCCCATGGTTTCTGAACCCAGAATTCCAGAAAGAAACGAAAGATGCAGAACGTCAGAAGCTGGAAGAGGATCTCCAGCGAGAATAACAGCAATAATTTATCAGGGAGAGATTGGCACCCTGGACACAAGGTGTGAATATTGTTGCATACGGGACCAAGTGAGCTACTGGCAAAGTGGCAGGGCCCATACGCTGTGACTAGGAGAATAGGACCTGTCACATATGACATTCTCTGCCCTGACAACAAATGTTATTGCTGATTACACAAAGATGGCGCCCCCCTGTGTGGCTGCCTCCACAGCAGCTCTTTCCCTTTCTTGTCTACTTTTTCACTTCTTTACTTATCCGTTTTTGTTTTGCCTGATCTCGCTCCATAAACCTACGGAGAGGAGATGGGCATCTTTTCTTTTGCTCTTCTTTTCTTTTGCTCATCGCCGTTATTTTTTACTTTTTCATCGCTCCTGTGAACGGGGAATCCACGCGCACGCGGAATCCCATTGTTTACAGTCGAGACCAGCTACTAGCGTGGCGGGCTAATAGCGGACTAGCGGCCGCCGCACCAGACATCCCCGATGAATTGAAGAGGAGGAAACGAGGATGTCGGGCCGGGAAAGATCGCCGCAAAAGAACGAGGAAATACCGACACGTTCTCCCGTCCGTCATCATGGGGAACGTGAGATCGCTCCCAAATAAAATGGACGAGCTGGCGGCGCTAACGCGACATCAGAGGGAGTACCGGGAAGCCAGCTTGCTACTCGTCACGGAGACATGGCTTTCGGCAATCACTCCGGACGCCCACGCAGAGTTGGAGGGCTTCCAACTCGTACGAGCGGACAGAAATGAAGGCAGCGGTAAGCAGAAAGGAGGGGGGATTGCTGTATTTGTGAATGACAAATGGTGCAATCCTGGGCACATCACGGTGAAGGAAAAACTTTGCACTCGGGACATCGAGCTGCTAGCCGTTAGCCTTCGGCCGCATTACCTGCCACGGGAATTCTCACACGTCATAGCCGTGACGACGTACATTCCCCCTACGGCAAATGGCGGCGCTGCCTCCGATGCCCTCATATCTGTTGTAAACAAGCTGCAAACCCAGTCCCCCAACGCCTTGTTTATCATCTCAGGGGACTTCAATCACATTTCCCTGAAATTCTCCCTCCCAACATTCACACAGTATGTAACTTGTGCCACCAGAGACAATAACATATTGGACCTATTTTATTCAAACGCCAAGGATGCATACAAACCCTCCCCCCTCCCCCCTCTCGGAAGAGCAGACCACAATATGGTTTATCTCCAGCCTGTGTACAAACCCCTTGTCCAGAGGCAACCAGCTGTGACCCGCACGATCAAAAGATGGTCCACAGAAGCTGAAGAAGCTCTGCGGGACTGTTTTGATTCAACCAGGTGGGAGCTCTTTACTGAGATTCATGGGGAAGACATTGACTCACTCACCAACACCATCACAGACTACATTAACTTTTGTGAACAAAACACCGTACCCACCAGGACTGTGCGGTGTTTTGCCAACAACAAACCATGGATTAATCCCGACATAAAAGTCCTCCTGAAGGAGAAGAAAAGGGCTTTTGTGTCGGGCAACAGAGAGGAACTGAAGGCCGTGCAGATCCAACTGAGGAGGAAGATCAGAGAGGGGAAGAAGGCCTACAGGATGAAAATGGAGGAGCAGCTGCAAGCCAGCAATGTCGCTGGTGTCTGGAAGGGCCTGAAAAACATCTCAGGCCACAAAAGCCCAGTGACATTGAACGAAAAAGACAAGGACTGGGCAGATGAACTCAACCGCTTTTTCAATCGGTTTGACAAGACGCCAGCCGCCCCCGGCCCACCGTCAACTTCACCTGTAGCTGCACCTGCACCAACTCTCACTGTGGCCTTACCCTCCCTGCCCCCTCTCACGACCAGCTTTCCACAACCAACATCTGCCCTCCCAACCGTTGCCACACCCTCAGCCGCCACTCTGCCTCCTGGTTCCTGCCTGTCTGTCACAACTGCGCAGGTGAGGAACCAACTGAGGAGGATGAAGGTGAGGAAGGCAGCAGGTCCGGATGACATCAGTTCCCGACTCCTCAAGACCTGCTCCGACCAGCTGTGTGACATTGTCCAGCACTTGTTCAACCTGAGCCTGAAGCTGGGCAGAGTTCCACAGCTGTGGAAAACGTCATGCCTGGTCCCAGTGCCCAAGATTGCCAACCCCAAAGAGCTCAACAGCTACAGACCGGTGGCGCTGACGTCTCACCTGATGAAGACGCTGGAGAGACTCGTCCTCGCCCACCTGCGACCGCTGGCAAGCTCATCGCTGGACCCGCTGCAGTTTGCCTACCAGCCCAGCATCGGTGTGGAGGATGCCATCATCTACCTCCTCCATACGGCGTTGCTGCACCTGGAGAATGCTGGGAGCACGGTGAGGATCACATTCTTCGATTTCTCCAGTGCCTTCAACACCATCCAGCCCAGTCTACTGGGGGACAAGCTGCAGCATGCCGGAGTCGACCATCACCTCACATCCTGGATTACAGACTACCTCACAAACAGGCCACAGTACGTGAGGGTAAAGAACTGTGAGTCGGACAGGCTTCTCTGCAGCACCGGAGCGCCGCAGGGAACAGTCCTGGCTCCATTCCTCTTCACCCTCTACACCTCGGACTTCAACTACAACACCCCAACCTGCCACCTTCAGAAGTTCTCTGACGACTCAGCTATTGTCGGCCTCATTACAGAGGGAGACGATAGGGAGTACAGGGGACTGACAAAGGACTTTGTGGACTGGTGCCAGCAGAATCACCTCCAGATCAACACTGGCAAAACCAAGGAGCTGGTGGTGGATTTCTGCAGGAAACAATCGTCACCTGCACCATTGAACATCCAGGGTTCGGACATTGAGAGGGTGACCTCCTACAAGTACCTGGGTGTTACTCTCAACAATAAACTGGACTGGACAACAAACACGGATGCCCTAATCAAAAAGGGACAGAGTCGCCTCTTCCTCCTCAGGAAACTGAGGTCTTTTGGAGTTCAGGGGTCACTCCTAAAGACTTTCTATGACTCTGTGGTGGCATCAGCCATCCACTATGGCATTGTCTGCTGGTCAGGCAGCATCACCACCCGGGACAGAAAAAGACTGGAGCGCTTTGTCAAGCGGGCCAGTTCTGTCGTGGGCTGCTCGCTGGACTCTCTTGAGGAGGTGGGCAACAGACGGACGCTAGCTAAACTAAAAGCTATGACGGACAGCCCCTCCCACCCCCTCCTGCCCATCCTGACAGCTCTGGGTAGCTCCTTTAGCCAGAGACTATTACACCCGCGCTGCAAGAAGGAGAGGTACCGCCGCTCGTTCCTACCGACTGCTGTCAGGCTTCACAATTCCCAATGATCACATGTGAAAAAAAAAAAAAAAAAAAAAAAAAAAAAAAAAACTGGACACTTGTAAATATGGGTTGTTGCAATATATCTAAATGCATCTCTTGATTCTGCACTATGTACAGTCTTGTTTATAGAACGGTTTTTGCACATCTACATTTGCACAGTATACAGTTGACATTTTTATTTTGTTATGCTTAGAATATCTTGTTTTCTATCCTTTCACTCCCACCCCAACCCCATCCCTCTTCAATTGCTGCTGTGGACTGCAAATTTCCCCATTGCGGGACGAATAAAGGTATTCTGATTCTGATTCTGATTCTGATTATTTGACAAGAATGTCTGAACTCTGAGGAGAGGGGGTGAATGATGTCATGATGCCAAAAGAAATGTTAAATCATTTTGTGTTTTCTGGATTTTGTATGGGAGAAAGGTGCGCATTTCTCCCCATTCAAAACAGTAGAGTTGGGCGACCACTAATTGATTGAAGGTGATTGCAACCACCTGGGAATGGCCAATTGCCGCTGGGACCTGATTGGCCAGAAGCTCAGGTGAAGCACCTTTAAAACCAGACTGAGCCAGTCACTTCGAGGAGGAAGAACAGCGAGAAAAGACAGCCTGGAGAGCAGTGTTACCTGTGGTCAGCCGAAAACTGATATCCATTGAGACTTCAAATAAAGAAAACTCACAATACCCTTCCTGCATCTGGCTGAGTGAACTTTTATCATCTTTCCACCTGCTTGCTGTCTCGCCGCACAACAGTGTCTTTGTAAGATCAGTTTACAATTGTATTGTTTTCCCCTGTATAAAAATTGTATTACGCCATACATTATTTGAAATGATAAAAAAAACCATATAAAATACGGGGGAAACGTATAAGTTGACAAGTATGAGAGCCGCATGTGGCTCTTTAGCGTCTGCCGCCTTTGAATAATAACTTAATACTGTCCACTAGTGGATGAAGTCGTCAACATGGAGCTGCACATAGACCTGAAATACCGTGGTTCAGGGGCAGGGACCGAAACTGGGATCTTGTTCCTGTTCTTGAGCTATCATCATCATTTACTAATGTCGAACTCTGTCGGTATGATTTTGAAAAACCTCAAAACAGCAAATTGCTTGAGCAGCCAGATGGAGATACCTGATTCAGGTGTCAGTAAAGGACTTTGGGACATGACCGTACTCAGTAATGCACATTCATGTTCATGCAAGAGTAATCCGTTTCTTATTTTAAAAAAAAACTTGCTTGCCTTCTCTCTCTGTCTTTGTCCATTGAACATTTTAATTCTTATCTGAAAGAGGCAAATAAAGGGGCAAAGAACAGATGATGAAAGAATCAGGGATGCAAGGACGCAAGGCGGGAAGAATACTAAATACGAAAGGGTTTTGAAAACAATCAAGACACTATAAAGTCAAGCTCGCACACACATGCACATTCTCATGCGCAAACGCTACGTGGTGCTTTAGTGGCCCCTCCGGAGCTGTTGGAATGGAATATATTTGTACCCCAGGCCTAAACAGTGAGCATTATGGGGCGACGTGGGGAATGTTAAAGCCTGGAGGGAGGCCATTAACCTTGGACGAAGACTTGAAGAGTTGAAACATCTTTCAAAAGTTTGGCTTCACACGGTGGATACGCGACTTGATGCTTTTAGCATTTGCTGGACAGGATTTGTTCAGTCGTGATATGTCGACAGATCATAGACATACTATGCATGCGTATGTATTCTTGTTATGTTAGAATTCGTTATGTTTTGTTTTTAAAATGTATGTATCTTTTAATGGGTGCTCTGATGATACAGTGATACCTCAGCTTATGAACTTAATTGGTTCCCAGAAAGTGAGTCTAAGGCAAAAATTCGTCTGCCAAACATGTATTTCCCATAAGAAACCATTAAAAATGAGAATAATCCGTTACCAGGACCCCATAAAACATAATTTTCTACTAAATAAGCCTTACAGGACATCACTTTTTTGTTTCCTAACTGACATCAGAGAAAACGTTTTATAGCATCTAAAATACCCAAAACACGCAGTATGATATTTTTATTCAAATGCAAAACACCAATAAAAATGACTGAAAGTGTCCAAAATCTGCAAAAAATTGAGCTGCGAATTGAGCATTTTCAGAAAGTCCCGCCCCCAGTTTGTGACATCACGTCAAGACGTCTTGCATTGCTGGAGAATCAAAACAATGGCTTCAAATTCGGAGAATATGCTTTCTTGTTACACATCCAGTTATGAATATGATTCAAATAGTTCTGAAGAGGAAAGCATACATGTTTGCAAACGATTAAAGAATTTATTCCGTGCCATTTTGAGGCAACATTGGGGGGAAATGTATCACCAAAAAAGAGGCAGAAAAAGCTCCTGTGAGGAATTAATCAGCCCGTTTCCACAGGCTCATAAATTCTTTACATGGAGCTTGGTCGCCCTCTTCTGGCGACTTTTTGGTGCAACACGAGGTTTTCAGACCAAACAAGTACAGCAAAATACATTGACGTGATGGAAGGACTGCTACAATGTGTCCTTTTTTCGGTCACGGGCGTTCCTTCAGTGACGTCACATACGGACTCGTCATCGACTCAAAAACAAGACTTTCGTAATATTCAGCGCGAGTCTTAAAACGTAAAATATAGCTATATGCGGTGGAATCTTTTTAAAATACGCTCAGTAGAAGTCATTTGAAGCCATTTTACAAATTATGGACACAACTTGTCCAGAGACGTCGGTTGTCCCTTAAAACTACACAAAATATACCTTATTTCATGGATAATAAATGTGCTAATGAAAGAAATAAACTGTACTATATAATAAAGTCGTTTTATTTATCTTTGTGAAAAATAAAACTTTAGCGCGTCGTTGATGTAGTTACCTCTTGATGATATCCGAGTGAAGTTGCCGTGCTTTCTCAGCGATAATACCCTCACTACAGTGTCCCCTTCTAGCTGCTTTTCGTTAATTCAAATCAACAAGTTTGACAACAACAATGGTCGACTTAGCATACTGGTACTGGGACGCTAAGTAACACAAATGCACACCGTGTTTGTGTTTGTCGATGATCTTCTTCTTCTGCTCGACAGTAATTTTCTTTTGTGTCCTCGACGGCTTAACACTAGCACTGTGATGGGGTCTTTTTCGGTCCCATAATAGCAAAAAGACATCACTTGATAGCAAACCACGTCTGCATCAAAGGGGGTGAGGAAAACTAGTCTGCATGCCACTGTGGCACCATTCGACCGTGTGGTTTGGTTCATCCGCCGAAAAGCAGTTTGTATGCCAAGATTATATTCTCGCGAATGTAATGGTCGTGATGCGAAAAGTTGGTGAGCTAAAGCGTTCGTAAGCCGAGATATCACTGTAATATAAAGATTAACCGGTCCTTTTTAAAATGACTTTTTAGTGGCCGTATTTGGCTCTGTGTGTATGCGTGTACGTTGCGGCACGGGCATGCTGGGGTTGTGATGCTCGACGAAGCCCACTGTGACCCAGCAAAGACAGACAAGCAATTCCCTGCCGTGCCAGAAGAAATGTGTGAATTTGACTCTGGTCTGGTCCAATATTGATCCAAGAATGCTTCCATTGGAACATGGATGACTTGGACTGGGGTTTTCATTTCAAGCTTATTTCACACTGCTTCTTTATTTGTGCGTGGATGCGCAAACATTTGAGTGTGTGAGAGAGAGAGGCTGTGGTAGAGCCAAAGGGGACTCATGTGTGAAATTGTGTGATGGTTTGTCCATTGCGCTTCATTTAGCCAGACGTCAGCCATCTCTCATTGCTGACAAGTTCCTTAAGTGCTCCAAAACACGCCTCAGGGTGGGGTGGCAACGAAGCCCCGACGCTATACAATGACGAGTGTGTGTTTGTGTGTGTGTGTGTGTGTGTGTGTGTGTGTGTGTGTGTGTGTGTGTGTGTGTGTGTGTGTGTGTGTGTGTGTGTGTGTGTTCGGGAGGGCTTCAAGTGAGACTAATAAAGCCGGCAGCTGCCATGGAAACCAGGGGTACAGACCTCATTCTAGCTTTCTAGGGAACCATCAGGATTTAAACCATGGTCCCCAAAAATGGGGACTGTATACGCAAGCAACGCACAATGAAACGTGGCGACACACACACAGCATACAGACGGTCAACATACCCGCAAAAATGTTCGAATGTACCATAATGTCGTATGTGTACGGTCTCAGATGTACAGGAGAGGTCCATAAATGAAAATGTTTCTTCAGCCGTCCTGGCTGATTATGTTCTACGACTGGCCTGATTGCGCCATACCCGAGCAGATGGGGCAATCAGGCCAGTCGTAGACCATAGTCAGTCAGGACAATCGAAGTAATCAGTGTAGCCTCAGGGACTAGTCCTCTGCTCTACCCAACCTGAGAGCAGGGACTTATCATAGCCGAGGTCTGGCAACGCCACCTCTGTCCATTATGGATATATAGGGCCAGAGCTACCAGAAAAAAAATTAGTTAGCTGACGAATCCTCTTGGATGACAAGCGAAACGTCCGACACCTTCAAAGAAGTATAGATGACGGCTGAAGAAACCTTTTCATTGATGTACCATGACGTCGTAACTCCAATGTTCGTAAGTTGGGGAGTGTCTGTATACAGACAATTCTAGGCGGTGGTAAGGGGCAATTCCACACACACACGATCCGCCATCCCTTTCGTGTATTAGGATTGTGTTTATGCCATTTGCATGAGTTGTTTAGCCATGCGTGGGGAGGAACAATTCATGATAAGCAAACCAAAACAGTTTGCATGGGTGCACAAGAGTTGAATCACACCCTGGATTCATCCTTTTTTCTCTATCAAATTGGTTATCTCTTCATCGTCATGTACGTTGGTGGTATGTCGTCAAGATCTGACGCGTTCACATGCAGATGGAAGGATGCCTCCATGATGTGTCATGTGCCTCTTTACATCCTTCCCCACCTGCAACCTGCACACGTTCTACCTCCCCCATGGCGCAATCTCAAATATTCTTTTTCTCCACTCTGGTTTCTCCTCCTCCCTTTCTATGTATCACCGACACGAGATAGAACCCAAAAAAATGTTACACGGGATCAAGCGAATAAGAGGAAAAGACACCGAAAGGACTCAAAAAGTGGAATGAATTTGACTTTACACTCATACGTTTATTTCATGGAATATCCCAAAAGATGAAGATGAGGAAAGTGGAGAAGATGGAAGATGGATTTGTAAATGGACCAGAGTAATCAAATTCAGAAGACAGGATTCGCATGAGGAGGGTATGCATGCATGCGCACACACACACACACACACACACACACACACACACACACACACACACACACACACACACACACACACACACACACACACACACACACACATAAATTCCTGTTTCAGTGGTTTTTGTGAGGTCCGGATAACTCAGATAAGGAGTGAGGACCACCGTTGCTGATAAGTTTACAGACGAACTAGTGTTAGATTTGAACACTAAATGTCACCCCATTTCACACTTCAACTTCTTTAAAAACAAAGCAATAAAAAGTGGAGTTAAAAATAAAAACAGCAGGAGTGAGGTTTCTGAATGGCTACATTCAAAGTCCTCACCCCTGTAGTGACTTTGGTTAAAATATCGTTTTACTTTTTGTGGTATGAACTTTTTCGTCTCATTAAACACGCACAATCACACACACATAAACACACACAAAGTGTGTGTGTTCAAGAGAACACAACAAAAAATCATTTTGGGTGAATTTGTGAGGACCTCTCTGAAAAGTTAACTTATGCATATATAGACCCTCTAGAAGCCCGTAGAATGAAAAACGTGTGAGGACCAGCCAAAAGGTCCTCATTTGTCAAAAATGTCCTCACTACGTATGGTATAAAATGTTAATGGTCCTCACAAGAGTCGTCATACAAACACACACACACACACACATATATATATATATATATATATATATATATATATATATATATATATATATATATATATATATATATATATATATATATATATATACATGTATGAGCACAAACACATTAACTCATTCACAGCCAGACGATGTGCAAAAAATGTGTCCAGTCCAGTGCCAGGGTTTTTGCCATTGTCACTCCTGGACCCACAGAATATTGACTTTTAAGACGACATAAACATTCAATGCAGCCTTCGAAACCTTTGACACTCTTCTTTCATCAGAAAAAAAAGAGTTAATTCCTACATTATATGGCTCTGTCGCTGGAAAAGGTGGTGGGCAGGGTGCAGAGGGTCCAGTCGGATTTTCCGCGCCCTTGTTTGGATTCTTGCAGCGTGCAAGTCGTCGAGACTTAACACACACTCTCACACACGTGTATAAAGGGATGCCTTCTCACTCTTTTGTGCTCTTTGTTTTTGTTGTGGCGCTCCTGTATCTCATTATTCATCCTCATTCTGCTCTTCACCTTCCCGCCCAACTGCCGCCGCCCCCCTTCCCGTCCTCCTCCTTTCCTCTCCTTTCCTCCTACTCCAGCAGCTGGGCTCCTTCCAGTCCAATCTTGTTGTCCTTAGACGCACATCGCTACCCTTTGTGCCTGAGTGCGGAGAGCCGGTCGTTTTGAAGGCATCCATTGAGCGGAGTGTCATGCTCGCGTTCCAGGTGAGTGTTTTCCATCTTGATTTGACTTTTCACCATTTTGGTTTTTGTTTGCATTTAACTTTGATTTCAAAATATGCATGTTGTATGTTTTTACATTATCAACATGGCTTTAATAGTTTTTTTTCTTTAACACAATTGCCTTCCTCAAAAATGATGATTATGTTGGTATTGTTGGAATTAACTCATTCACTGCCATTTACCATTCTCTTCGGGAGTTGAAAATATGACATAGAGCGCCATTCCTGAATTTGTTCCGATGTGTTTTTTTTAATTGTTTGGGTGCTGATAAAGCGCTGACCATGGCCTCTGACCATGTTTTTGCCCTTCCACAAGGGGGCAGTATTTCCTTTTTCTCAGTATTAGTGCCTTGTTCCAGCTTCCGCTATTGTTAAAGCGCTACATCAACTAAAATGTATATATTGCATTGTATTTTGAACAGCCGCCCTCATTTCAAGCTCATATAACTCCAGAGCCATATAATTTAGGAATTAACTCTTTCTTTTCAGATGAAAGAAGAGAGTCTGAGGTTTTTAACGCTGTATTGAATGTTGATGTCGTCCTAAAATTGAATATTCTGTGGGTCCTGCAATTTGAGTAACAATGACAAAAACCCTGGCACTGCCCTTGCACCCTGGCACTCGTCTGGCAGTCAAGGAGTTATTTTTTACTAATTCCAAACTCCCTGCAGTTGTTTTGTAAATGAATATGCACCAAGCATTTTTAGTGACAAAGTATTGAAGCGTCTGTCTGTAAATGGAAGTTGGTGTGCCAGCTTGAATTGAACTTTAGGGTTCCTGATTTAGTATGAGATCTATTTCTGTTCACTCTTAAACCCGGCAGGGAAATATTTAAATCCGCAGAGGAATGTGAACATGTGTGGGTGAGAGAGAATGAGCCAATGAGAAAAGTGTTCAAGCGCTACCGTTATTCATTCGTAAACAGAGCACGTACGGAGCTGAGCCGAGTGCACCATGTGACTGCGAGTGCATTCACATACGCACCTATAAACAAAGTGGACAAGGTACAATTTTGTCGTATCTCATTCAACAGCCAGAAAATACCCCCTTTTCACCTTTTTGCCCTAATTCACAGCCAGACGATGTGCAAAAAATATGTCCACTCCAGTGCTAGGGTTTTTGTCATTGTCACTCAAATTCCAGGACCCACAGAATATTGAGTTTTAGGACGACATGAACATTCAATACAATGTAAAAAACCTTAGATTATCTTCTTTCATCAGAAAAAAAGAGTTAATTCCTAAATGATATGGGTCTGGAGTTATATGAGCTTGAAATGGGGGCAACTGAACAAAATACAGTGTAATACATATGGATTTATATTGCACTTTAATTACTAAAGGACATGGCTCTGGAGATATATGAGCTTGACATGAGGGCGGCTGTCCAAAATACAATGCAATATATACATATTGGTTTATGTAGCGCTTTAAGGACAGCTGAAGCTGGAACAAAGCGCTAGCATGGAAAAACGAAATGCTGTCCCCTTGTAGGAGGGAAAAACATGGCCAGAGGTATGACCAGCTCTTTATCGTCTATTTAAATGTCTGCTGGATTTGGTGCGCATGGATCGGGTGCGCCTGCCTGAGGGGAGTCACTGGAAAAGGTGGTGGGCAGCGTGCGCAGGGTCCAGTTTGAATTTCTATGTATCGCATATATATTTTACAGTTATATATGTATATTTACTGCCTTTTTCGTGTCTGAGTTTATTTCTACGGCCGTTTCCATTTTGCTCCTTTATCATCAGCACCTTCATGTTACTCCACTCTAAATAAAGATATATGATCTATTATTAGGCAATCTGGTGAGACAATTGGACACTAAGTCCACAAAAGTGTGAGATGGGCTACAAGAGATGAAGGCCAGATGCCAGCTATGTGTCACGCTACGTTTGTAATGAATGTGTATTCACACTGGAGACGTTGAGGAGTGTTCCCTGATTAGATGTGAGTCCTTAAGTGTTTCTTTCCACCTCCTCCTCCTCCTCCTCCTCCTCATCATCATCATTATCACAGCACGAAGTGCCCAAACTCAAACAATGTTCCATAATTTGCAGCTACTACTTCTCTTAGGGGGGCAGAACATTTTTGAAGCTTGTTGGATGGACTAATTAGAGTCTCCATCGTTTTGAGTAATGCTTCAGCGAGAGTTCTGTGGAGCATTTGGCTGTACGTGAAGTATTAGGTCATTCATTGCCATTCACGAATTTATTCAGGAATTGGAAATATGACGCACGGCGTCATTCCTGAATTGGTTCGGTTTTTATTTTTTCATGCTTGGGTGCCGATAAAGCGCTGGCCATTGCCTATGGTAATTTTTCCCCTTCCACAAGAGGGCAGCATTTCCCTCTTTTCCACATAAGTGCTTTGTTCCAGCTTCAGCTATTGTGCAAGCGCTATATCAACCAATATGTATTGCATTGTATTTTGGACAGTCACCCTCATTTCAAGTTCATATAACTCCAGACCCATATCATTTAGGAATTAACTCTTTTTTCTGATGACAGAAGAGAGTTTAAGTTTTCTAACGCTGCATTGCATGTTTATGTCATCCTAAAAGTCAATATTCTGTGTGTCCTGAAATTTGAGTGAGAATGACAAAATACCTGGCACTGGAATGGACACTTTTTTTCCACATCGTCTGGCAGTGAATGAGTTAATTGGATTTTTCAATGTATGTTTGGCCACACGCATGAGCAAGAGCAAGAGCTGAGATTTATTTGCAGATATACAGTAACGCATGTGAATAATTCTGGGATAATTGTCTTTTTAATAGTATTATGCCAGCACAGGAGTATGCGCGTGTGTGTGTGTGTGCGTGTGTGTGTGTGTGTGTGTGTGTGTGTGTGTGTGTGTGTGTGTGTGTGTGTGTGTGTGTGTGTGTGTGTGTGTGTGTGCGGGTGTGTGTCTGTGTGTGTGTGTGTGTGTGTGCGTGTGTGTGTGTGTGTGTGTGTGTGTGTGTGTGTGTGCGCGTGCGTGTGTGTGTGTGTGTGTGTGTGTGTGTGTGTGTGTGTGTGTGTGTGTGTGTGTGTGTGTGTGTGTGCGTGTGCGTGTGCGTGTGTGTGTGTGTGTGTGTGTGTGTGTGTGCGTGTGCGCGTGCGTGTGTGTGTGTGTGTGTGTGTGTGTGTGTGTGTGTGTGTGTGTGTGTGTGTGTGTGTGTGTGTGTGTGCGTGTGCGTGTGTGTGCGTAAGGAAGATGTCGGGCGGCGGGGTTATCGTCGAGTGAGTGGTTAGCACAAAGCCGAAGCCTGTGGAGAAGACAGAGCACTCCTGTTTGTTAAGTCAATAGGTTCTTTGTTCTCCGTGCACGGAGGACAGTTGGCCACACCGACTGTGACTCCATCCTTCTCCACAGTCTACCTGATCCCCCAACAGCATCTCTGTCTCCCGTTCCAGCACAGATCACTTCGCAATCTGTCACTCTCCATGAACCACGTACTTACAGTGCACATATTTCAATGATATGTGTACGTCTCTGTCTATCTTTCATTTGCCTAATACAGTGACACCTCGGCTTACGAACGCTTTAGCTCACAAACTTTTCACCTTACAAACATTAAATTTGCGAGATATAATCTTGGCAAACTAGTTTTCTGCGGACGGACTAAACCACACAGCGCCGCGGTGGCTCGCGGACTAGTTTTCCACACCCCCTTTCTTTGAGTGCAGACGTGGTCTGTTATCGAGTGGAGTATTTTTGCTATTATGGGACCAAAAAAGACGCACCACAGGCTAGTGTAAAACCGAAGAAGACACATAAGAAAATTAAGTTTGAGCAGAAGAAGGAAATCCTCGAAAAACACCAACGAGGTGTGCGTTTGTGTGACTTTGCATCCCAGTACCAGTATGCTAAGTCGACCATTGCTACGTGTGGCCAACGGTGTTCTGTGTTGTCTAAGCAACGGTCTCAGGCAATAGAAGATGTTGAATAAGTTCTGTTGATTTGTATTAATGAAAAACAGATAGCAGGGGACATTGTGAGTGAGGGTATTATCGCCGACAAAGCACGGAAACTTCACTCGGATATCATCAGGAGGGAACTCCATCAATGACCATCACAAAGGTCAATAAAATGACTTTATTATACATATTTCTTTCATTCCACTCCAATAGCACATTTATTATACATAAGATAAGGTATATTTTGTGTAGTTTTAAAGCTTATTTAGTAGAAAATTATGTTTTATTGAGGCCGGGGAAGGGATTATTGTATTTTTAATGGTTTCTTATGGGAAATAAATGTTTGGCAGACAAACCATTCACCCTACACACACTTTCTGGGAACCAATTAAGTTCGTAAGCTGAGGTATCAGTGTACTCTTATCTCGAGACTTTATTAGCGTGTTCGACTGGGAGGGTTTGTTTTTTTTAAACCTTGGACAGAGAACGTTTTGTTTGAAAAGATGGAGTAGAAGACAGCTCAAGGGAATGAGCAAAGATAAGGGGGGGGTCGGGGTTGATGTGAGACGGAGTAAGAATGAAACAGTTTCAGATTTTCTTCAGGTACCTGAAAGAAGTCCAGGGATGGCATTATGGAGGAACTGCCAACTTGATGTGTGAGTACATCAGAACAAAAAGAATCAAGGAACAAGAGGAGATGAGATATTGTTTTAACAATATTTGGTCTCAGAATGACACTGAGAAAAGATTCATGCTATGAAGGTGTCGGATCTTTCGCTCCTCATCCGAATTGCTTTTTTTACTCCCCTTTCAAACCATCTATTTTCTTTAGCTACGATTTTAAAGAGTTACTAGCATAATTTTACTTAGTTGATGAAGTCTTCGGATGAGAAGCAAAATGTTAGACACCTTCCAAGAAGTACAGATGACGGCTGAAGAAACATTTCCCTTGATGGACCACTCCTGTAACACACAGACGTAAAAAAAATTACATTTCATAGCTTTTTTTCTGATCAGAATTAAAATCAGTATCATATTTATTGCCAAGTATGTAGAACAGGAATTTGTCTCTGTTAGAATATGCTGCACTAGTATCATCATAAGAAAAATTGAGGCACTATATACTGTTCTATTTGGGTTCGTGTTTAGAGAGTGAATGGCGACGGGGGAAGAAGCTGTTTAAATAACTGCTGGATTTGGTGTGCATGGATCGCTAGCACCTGCCTGAGCGAGGGGAGTCGCTGGAAAAGGTGGTGGGCAAGGTGTGGAGGGTCCAGTCGGATTTTCCACGCCCTTGTTTGGATTCTTGTAGTGTGCAATGTGCAAGTCCTCGAGAGTGGGTAGGGCGGTGACAATGATCTTAATGTGATTTCATTTTAAGCTTAGCTTGTTTCATTTCTCTGTTTGAGAAGTTCCCATGTTGTTAAGATTTCTCTCACGTTGAATCATTTGTAAATTAGCGTGCTATGGGCCATTTCCAAATTAGCTTCCCTATGCTGATTTGTCGCTGCCATCAGAGTGCTCTGCCTGCCTTCCTCCCCAGTTCAGTTGCTTCCCCTGCGTTCATGTTGACTCATCAATTTTCAGCCAATTAATAATCCAGAAAATCCGCAGGCTGTTGTTTTCATCTCCGCATGCCTCCGATATTGGCCGCAAGTTAAAAATAGACCTGAAGTGTGACTTTAGCGGGACAGTCGAGTTGGATGACTGACTTTTGCTGGAAATCCTCTGCAGGGTTGTTAAAAAGTGCAGTGCTAAACTCTACTGCAACTTTATGTGCGCAAAGTAAACGTTGACTTCTGCTAACTCTGCCTAGCGACTCGTTGCCGTGTTTTATGGCTTTCTATTCCTATGTGATTGATTCGACCATGTCACATAGGGTCTAAAGCCGTTGGATACGGAGTGGCAAGTCTTCAAACTGGATGACAAAATGAGGTGTGGGTTCAAGAACGCCTTCTACGGCGAGCCGATGCTATATGTGCACGCAGAATCAGAATCAGACATAAAATAAAAAACAAGATATAAGCATAATAAAAAATGTCATAAAACTGGAGTGTATGCTGTAACTGTGCAAACATGTTTCATAAAAAAACTGTACATAGTGCAAGTATAAAAAAATCATATTTGATATACTGTATGTAGCTGTATTGCATTAACATCGTGGCTGTGCTATTTACAGTTGTCAGAGATATTCGGTCGAACACAGGAAGATTGTTTTTTACTGCCGGCAGGGGACATAGCCATTCATGACCGACGCCCAACTTCTGCAGCTATTTATTGAGAGGATATGCAAATTGAAGTGATACATTTGTCAAACATAGTCTTCTTGATTTGAATTCCACACCCCTGGACGTCCCAAGCACCAACATCCATAAACCAACAGAACAGAGACAATTTATTTAGTTGTCCTTCTCATGAACTGATAGATTTGTAACCTGGCTAATGACTTGTTTGTGTGAAGGAGTTTACCAAGTCCTAAATTATGTCCTGTGAAGGAGTTGACCAAGTACTAAATCACTCCAAGGCCAGATCTCCTACATGAAGATGACAGGTTAACAGGCTGTATCTATTCACCTCAGATTGACCCCAGGTTTCTCTGTGCTTCCACTGTGGGCTTTGTGTTCCGCGGCTAACTCACCTCGAAGCTTTTAAATATGATAACTTCTATTCTGTCTATTCTCTATCAACAGTACAAGAGTCCAGGTTTTTATCACTCAAACTTTATTGTAGATAAAGTTGAGCAGCAGCATATTCAAATCAATGCCAACCTTTCTTGTCTCCTTCCATTTCAGGGCGCCATTTGCTTCATAGGAAAAAAATCGGAATGCATCCATGGCATATAACATTCTAGTTTTCACTAATTTCTCATAACAGAGATATGTTTTCATTTTATAATTTCTTTTTTCTTTCCATCTTCTCAACAGGTCTTTGTGAGAGCGGCTATTTAGTCTGGAGATGCCCTTCACCTGTCTATGTTTTTGTGGCCTCAACAGCTTCTGCAACAAGAAAAAGATATTGAAAAAGCAGCTCCTAGAAGAGGAAAGTGGAAAGGTCGAAGAATGGAAGGATTCGCATACGTATGTGTAACAGCCATTACTGACCTCACCTTTAACTTTAGAATTGTGACTTTAGAATTGTAAACACGGTTAAGTCAGGATCAAAATCTGAATTGTCATCATATAGTTGTTTTTTTTTTTTCGATTGTGGTTGACTTCCTCACTTGCACACTGCTAGAATTGAAACAAGGGTGCGGGGGGTCCAGTCGGATTCTCCGCACCCTTGTTGTGCCCACCACCTTTCCAGCACCAAAAACACAAACTTAATTGCATCACAGACAAACATGGCTGATAGTTTTAAAGACACAAGCATGTCCGGAGTAACTTCGTAGAAAAACAGAATAAACACAGAAAATCCGACGGGACCCTCCGTACCCTGCCCACCATCTTTTCCAGGGACTCCCCTAGCTCAGGCAGGCGCTACCGATCCATGCACACCAAATCCAGCAGACACTTAAACAGCTTAATCCCCGTCGCTATTTAATCTCTAAACAGTAACCCAAACAGAACTGTATAGTGACTCCATTTTTGTTATGATGATACACATACACATACACGAACACACACACACACACACACACACACACACACACACACATTCATGAACATGCACACGCACATAGACACACACACATGAACACACACACACATGAACACACACTCATGAACATGCACACACATACAAACATGCACATGAACATGCACATGGCAAATATTCACCTGCACACGCACGTGCACATACACTCACACACACGTGAACACACATGCATTCATGAACGTGCACACACACACACACGCACACACACATGAACGCACACACACACATAAACACACACACACACACACACACACCCATGAACATGCACACACACACACAGAAGCATGCACATGCTCACACACATAAACCGTTACAAACATATGCACATGAACACGCACACACACGTGCACATACACACACACACACACACACACACGCACGTACACACACACACACTCACACACACATACCGTAATACTGAGGTGTCATTAGTGTTTGTGATTATGCACGACACGTTCAGTCAGGCAGCGGAGATGTAATTAACCTTTTCCAGCAGGAAGCAGATGCCAGAATGTCGCGCGCACACACACACACACACACACACACACACACACACACACACACACACACACACACGCACACACACACACACACACACACACACACACGCACACGCACACGCACACACACACGCAGACATGCACACACACACACACTCTCGCTGTCAGTGAAACAAAGCCACCGTCCTGGTGTCAAGGAGACAAAGTCCCCAAAAGCAGTGCCTGCCACTCGCTGATAATCCCTCCCCCCCTACCCCCCACCTTACATTTTACATTTAAGGTTTGTAGACCATCTCAGCCATCCATCTCTCTCCTCCCAGCCTCTCGATTCGTCTTTCTGGTTGTCTTTCAGCTTGTTGAAATGTGGACAGCCACGTGCAATTCTCAGTCAAATGACAGTTTGTTGTCCATTATTCCCAGCGCAAGCTTTTGAAATTCAACAAAGCTTGAAGCCATTTCACGACGTCCAGGATTCGGGACGTTCTAAGGATGTTCTAATGAGGAACAGAGCGAGTGAGGGAATGCTGGCGGGAAAATCAGGGGGGAGACTGGAGTGGATACACAAAGGAAAATGGGGGGTTGAAATCTCCACAAAGCAGTCGTGCTAATTGGCTACTGTGGGTAACTTTCCAATGAGAGGGGGGGGATGTGTGCGGTGCTTGGGTGTCAAGACTGGGAGAGTCACGGAAAGAACAAGCTGATCTGTCTGCATTACATTCGTTTAATGCTTGCTCCGTTTCACCTCATTAACTCATTCACTGCCATTCACGGATTTATTCGGGAATGGAAAATATGACGTTGGAGTGCCTTTCCCAAATTCCCAAAAATTCGAGTTTTGGTTTTTTATGCATGGGTGCCGATAGCGCACTGGTCAGACCTCTGGCCATGTTTTTCCCTTCCACAAGGGAGCAGCGTTTCCTTTTTGTCCATGTTAACGCTTTGTTCCAGCTTCAGCTATTGTTTAAGCGCTGTATAAACCATTATGTATAGTACTATATGTAATGCATTGTATTTTGGACAGCCGCCCTCATTTCAAACTCAGATAACTCCAGACCCATATCACTTAGGAATTAACTCTTTTTTTCTGATGAAAGAAGATACTTTAAGGTTTCTAACGCTGTATTGAATGTTGATGTCGTCCTAAAACCGAATATTCTGTGGGCTTTGACTGAGAATGACATAAACCCTGGCATTGGTGCAGATACATTTTTTTGCACATCATCTGGCAGTTAATGAGATAAATATTTGTAGCTGTAACAGTGAGCGATTTGAAATTAGGAACGGGGCACCGCTCCCATGCAAATGTGTGTGCATGTGGGCAGGGGGGTATGGGGGTCCTTTCTCCGCCTCCCTTTATGGATCATAGCAATAGCTCACGGATTATAATTGAAGGACAAAAGGTAAAAATAGACGGCGGCGTATGACTTGTGCCTGAGTGGGATGGGAGAGGAAGGTGTGTACGTGTGAGAGGGAGGTGGCAGTGAAATTAAGTCCTGTCGCATTGGATTTGGGTCAAGAATGGGGGAGACGGAACTAGTGGAAGAGGGGAGTATAACAGGCAGTGTGGACATTAATTACTTTCTCCAACCTCAGTCTCTCCCTTCTCTCCTTTGAGACTTCGTCACTTTTTCACACAAACACACACCGAGGGAAGGGGATGAAGTACGAATGGGAGAAAAAAAGGCTATAAAGACAAAGGACCAGCAGCGGCAAATAAAAAAAAAACAAGAAGAATATACAGTGATAGCTCAGTTTACGAACTTAATTGGCTCCCAGAACGTGTGTGTAAGGTGAAAAGGTCGTCTGCCAAACATTTATTTCCCATGAGAAACCATTAAAATGAGAATAATCCATTCTCAGGTCCCCATAAAACATAATTGTCTACTAAATAAGCCATAAGGCTACACAAAATATACCTTATTTTATGTAGAATAAATGTCCTATTGGATTGTAATGGAAGAAAGAAACTGTACAGTGTAATAAAGTCGTTTTATTGACTTTTGTGGTGGTCATTGATGGAGGTGCTTCTTGATGATATCAGAGTGATGTTGCCATGCTTTCCCAGCGATAATACCCTCACTCACACTGTCCCCTTCTAGCTGCTTTCCCTTAATCCAAATCAACAGAAGTTTTTCAACATCTTCTATTGCCTGAGACCGTTGCTTAGACAACACAGAAACATCCTTAGCCACACGTAGCAATGGTCGACTTAGCATAATGGTACTAGGACGCTAAGTCACACAAACGCACACCTCGTTTGTTAAAGTTAGCCTGTGATGGGGTCTTTTTCGGTCCCATAATAGCATAAGTACTCCACCTGATAACAAATCACGTCTACACTGAACGCACTCAAAGAAAGGGGGTGACAAAAACTAGTCCGCCAGCCACCGTGGCGTTGTTCGACCGCATGGTTTGGTGTTCATCCGCCGAAAACTAGTCCGCCAGCCACCGTGGCGCGGTGCGGTTTGGTTCATCCGCCGAAAACTAGTTTGTATTCCAAGATTATATTCTCGCGAATTTAATATTCGTAAGGCGAAAAGCTCGTGAGCTAAAGCATTCGTAAGCTGAGGTATCACTGTATCATGAGAGAGAAAGGGAGGCCAACCTCAACTAAGTTATCTTATTCGAATATTCATTTCTGCAATTCCGCCCAATTATTTTTTTTTTCCAGTCTGATGAAAGGATTTGATTTTCTGATGAGAAAAAAAGGCTACGTTTTCGTATGCGGCAATGAATGTTGATGTTGTCCTAAAAGTCAATATTCTGTGGGTCCTAGAATTGGACTGACAATGACAAAAGCCCTGGCACCGGAGTGGACACATTTTTGCACAATGTTTGCCAGTCAATGAGTTCAAATGCATCTATGAATAAATAATGTCAGTACCCAAATGATTGAAAAAAGCTATTTTGCCTGAAAGCCATGATGAAATGATTATGTAATATCTGTCCCAGTTTTGAATGAAAGCATTTTTCACTTGGAAATGATTCCTCAGTTTAATAAAGGCGCAAGCCCCGCTGATGCACATTTTATATCGCTTGATGACATTCAATGTGCATTTTCCACTGCGGTGCATTTTTTTTTAATAAAGGCAATACCTCTTTCTACGCAATGGTGTGCCGTGTGGTTGTTTGAAGATGTCGAGATGAAAACCATTTTCCTCAAATGCCTTTTTGACTAATTGGCAAAGGAATGCAAATTTCATCGGATGGGCTGCTGTTTGGAGGTGGGAGAAGGGAAAAAAAGATGCATCAGTTGGAGGCGAAAAGGAGTGATGCAGATCACGACTCACCCTTCCTCCTTCACCCAACAAGGGCTGATTAAACTGATAAACTGTGCCAGAATGAGGGGGAGAAGGACATGTAAATAATGGAAGAGGAGTGTGTTCACGTCAAAAGTCTGTGGGAGAGGTGAGAGGAGAGATGGAGAAATGGATGAATAATATCTGCATCTCTGTACATTATGGCGAAGCTGTTTAACTCATTCACTGCCATTCGCAAATGAATTCAGGAATTCAAAATAGGACATAGAGCGCCATTCTCACATTTGTTTGGGTTTTGTTTTTTTCTGTCTGTCTATCTGTCTGTCTGTCTGTCTCTCTATCTATCGCTGTCTTTCCCTCTGTATCTCTCTCCGTATCTCTCTGTATCTCTCTATCTCTATGCGTCTCCCTTTCCCTCTTTCTTGTTTTCTCTCTCTCCATCTCTCTGTCTTTCCCTCTTTTTCTCTCAATCGCTCCCTATCACTCTCTCTATCTTTCTCTTTCCCTCTTTCTATCTCTATCTCTCTATCTCTCTCTCTCAATCGCTGTCTATCTCTCTCTCTTTATCTCTGTCTTTCCCTCTTTATCTCTCTCTCTCTGTCTTTCCCTCTGTCTCTCTCTTTCCCTCTCTCTATCTGTCTTTCCCCTTTCTCTCTCTTTCTCTCACTCCATCTCTGTCTTTCCCTCCCTCTTTAGCTCTCTCTGTCTTTCCTTCTTTCCCTCTCTCTATCTCTATTTAATCGCGTTCTCTTTCCCTTCCCCCCTCTCTCTATCGCTAATATCTCTCTATCTCTATCTCTCTATCTATCTCTTTCTATTTCTCTTTTTCTCTCTCTGTCTTTCCCTCTTTCTCTCTCTCTCAATCACTCTCTCTCAGTATTTCCCTCTCTCTCTCTCTCTCTGTCCTTGTTTCTAATGAGCTCTTCTCGTACAGGAGCGTACCGCCGTGTACAAGGTATCCACAAATACTCCCTTCCGCCCAAGGCTAGATTTCCTACCCGAGGAGGACAGTTTAACAGGCCGGTTCTGTTCATATCAAAGTAAAAATCGAAAACATCCTACTTTATTTCGGAATTTCAGAAGTTAGCTGTTGAATTTTAAATTTAGAAGAGGATGTTTTGTTTTGATTATTATCACACGCAGCCTGAAAAACCTGAATGAAGGTATCAAAACAATTCTTTATATCCCTTGAAAGTTTATATTTACTTTCCTTGCTGTTGACATTGAACTGACAGATGGTAGCGGTTTCACTCTCGCCATTGTTTGGAAGGAAAACTTGAGGAAATGTAAATGTTGAGATGGTGACATAACTCGATATTTTATGGGCTGGCAGGATGTGTCTTACCTTACTAGAAACACACATAATCACGGATATGCAGCAAAGACAGGCAAGACTAACTTGGAATGTACAAAAGAAATCGCTTCTATTATTAGAGAAGACAAATTAAATAAACAAAAAGAACAGAATCTGGCTGTAAATGTCAATACAAAAAAATTAGAAAAGGTTAAAAAAGTTAGGGAAATGTTCATGTTACGGAAAATAGCAGGCTTTTTCCTCTCCCAAAAACACAAGTCTTATGTGAACATATCGATCAGTGTTTCTTGTACATTCATTTCCACACAAAAGGCAACCGAGAGCTTGGAGAAGAAAGGGTGAAAAGAAAGTAGCAATGAAAAGTCTGGAGCTTTAGAAAAGCTTCTCACTCACAAAGCCAGGCTTTCCCCCCCAAAAAAGACTCTGGGGGAGGCGGCTTTGAGGATGTAAAATTCAATTCATCAATTTGAAGATAGACTTGCTTGTTACATAACACGCAAGCTGCTGTGAATCAGAAAAAGTGTTTCAACTAGCTTTGAATGGGCCTGTGAACAAGTACAATGACTGCATATATTTCGTGTGACTTTTTGTGCCATTACGATTACATAAAAACATCACACTTTAAATTCGTGTGAAAAAATCCTTCCATCCATCCATCCATCCATCCAAAAAAAGTTGGACATCATTACGAAAGGTCGGACTCGCAAAAATAGCAAATAATATTGCAATTTTATGACAGCGTTTCTTAAGTTTCTTCAAGTAACAAGTTATTTCCTGGAAAACGGCACAATCTAGTGGACGTGCAGTAAATCACACCACACTATGTAGCACGACTGAAGGCCTTGGAGTGAATGTATGGGTCGTTACTACCCAGAAGGAGGAAGTCAAGGACTCTAAGATTAGTTTGCTGTCCGCATAGCAGAAATCCACAAGATGGGAAGTTGATGGATGAATACATGGATATATGGATGGAAACAATGGAATATTGTTTTAAGAAGAAGTACGGATGTCATCATGGCTGTCAGGAAGCCTGACTAAACCTTCAATGTAGCCGCAGCTTCATGTTTGTGCGAGAGCATGTGCCTGACAGCCTGTCTTACAAGGTTTTTAATGGAAAGCAAACTTTCCCTCCTTGACATCCAAGACTCAACTCAACTTTACCAGAGAAAAAGAACAGTCTAGGGAGACTTGACACACTGACACTCAGAGTATTACTCTTGGAATATATTCTTTGCTGTCACAAACTTTTTTTCAAGGTGGACAGCTAGAGCCAAAATCCAACCCTGCACTTCTGCACTGGAAGGACCAGGCCACCACCAGGTCACATGTGGAGTTAAAGGGTGAAACCGCTGCCTTTAACTTCAAATATTTAATAATATTTAGGGGATATTAGAAGATTATTACTGTCCTCTCACTGGTCACAAAAGGAGGAACACGTTCGCTACACAAATAATGACATCAAATGACATGAGCTGTCTCCAAAATGTGGTCTTAGTAAAGACAAATTTCAACAGGTATTTATTGAAAACTCCTTCTGTACCTACGCATACAGTACATCAGATTGTTTTTTAACTTTTCAATTTTTCCGACTTCAGCAGACAGTTATTATTATTATTATTATTATTATTATTATTATTATTATTATTATTATTATTATTCAAATGAGTAATTTTATCAACTCAGTTTCAGTTGGGTCTCAGGGAAGAGTCGCTGGCATTCTTCGTAACTAGTGTAGCAGCGACATCTAAAGGTAAGTTACAGTACTGCAACTCCCACCGTCAGTAAAAACGAGGGTCTTTCAATCAACAAGGTTAATATTTTTTATCTTTTAATGCGGATAAGGGTTTTTTGAACGACACCAGTCCAAACATTTGTACAGTGAGACCTCAACTTACGAACTCAATTGTGTGTAAGGCGAAAAGTGTGCATCTCAAAAAAGAAATTCCCATAGGAAACCATTAAAAAGGGAATAATCCGTTCCAGGGTTTCCATAAAATATAGTTTTTAACTAAATAAGCCTTAAAACTACACACAACATACCTTATTCTATGTATAATAAATGTGCTATTGTATGGTAATGAAAGAAATACACTGCATTGTATCATAAAGTAACAAAGAGAGGCACATTACATGAGGACTGTAATAAAAGAAATAAACTGTGCTGCAAAATATTTTTTTTTTCAACTTCTTCGATTGCCCGAGACCGTCGCTTTGAGAGCACGGAAACACCTTTTGCAACAGACGCACCTTTGATGGCTTCTGTGTTCCGGAGAATGGGAGCAATGGTTGACTTAGCATAGCCGTGATCGGCCACTAAATCACACAAACGCACACCTTGTTCGTGTTTTTCAATTATCTCCTTCTTCTCAGCGACGGTGATTTTATTTTGTGTCTTCCTGGGCTGTACACAAGCCTGTGGTGGTTTTTTTTTCGGTCCCATCATAGTAAAATTATCAGCAAAAAGCTCCAAGTAGGCGATCGACGTGTGCATTCAATGAGAGGGGGTGTGCAAAGTAGCGCCGGCTGGAGCGCTGTTCGGTCGTGTGCTTCCGCCGAAGATTACTCCACCAGCCGTGGTGGGTGTGTATTATGAAAATAGTGCTTATTATAAGGTTTAATTTTCATAAATTAGAGTTTCTTAAGACGAAAAGTTTGTAAGATAAGGTGTTTGTAAGTTGAGGTCTCACTGTATAATAAAGGAATGCAGATGCCTCTTATATTAAAATAAAAAAGGCAGCGTCTATTTGTAGAAGAAGTCCTTCAACCGAAAAAAAATCGCCATTTATTGAATGAACCTCGTAAATTCGGCAACCGAAATATCTTGTAATTTGGGCTACGGTTTTACTTTTCAACCTGCATCTTGGCAATATAGTCGTTCTCGTCAAATGAACACAAAGAAAAAGTATTTTACTGAACGTGAAAACAGGCTTGTTTGATTGAAGACAGAGTTTATATGTCTTGGAAGGAATGCAAGTTCTTTCTCAACAG